>NC_058132.1:315797286-315832958 GCF_016433145.1 Gracilinanus agilis | reverse complement strand
TATATATATATATATATATATATATATATATATATATATATATATATATATATATATATATATATATTGCACCTCAAGGAGGCTATTGATAAAAAGAAAGTTCTCATATATACTGAAATATTTGTAACAGTACTTTTTAGAGCAAATGAAAACAGAAACAAAGTAGGTACTTACCTATTCAGGTATGGACAAAGGAATTGTGGTACATGGATGAAATGGATTATCATTGTGCTATAGAAAGTGACAAACATTATAAGCACAGAGAGGCATAGAAAAATTTACATGAATTGATGAAGAGTGAAAAACACCAAACAAAGAAAATCTATACAATGATAATATAAATTGAGGAAAAAGGGGGGAAAATCACAAAATACTAAAAAATGAATGCTGAAAAAAAATACATGTCTGAAGAAGAGATATGAGAAACTATCCCTGCTCATTCCTCACCAGAGGTGAAAGGTTCAAATATTTAAATCTTACATATTTTTAGATTTTTTTCAGGTGTTGCAAGATTTGCAAGGAATTTTTTTCTCCCTTTTCTTTAAAAATATTATTTATTCTAAAGAATGGCTCTTTGAAAGGACGGGGAAAGAAAAACTAATGGGAATATTGGTTATGCAAAAATTATCTGAATATAAAAGTATTTTAATAACAGAAACAAGAAAAATATTCAAGATTATTTTTGTTTCAGTACTGAGCCAAGTTTTAAGAAGTCCTTTAATGGTTATAGATGGTTCATGAAAACAAACAAGAAAAAATGAATGTTTTAAATTTAAAATGACCAAGTTTAGCTCCACAGGAGAAAGGAGAAAATGTACCTTGTATTTTTCTTTGTTGATGTGTAACATTATGAGTATGAATATATGATCAAATTCAGTTCATATATTGATTTATCTTATAGAATTTTGTTTTTTCCCCTTTATATTTTTCACAATGGATAGCTTCCTCCTAAAGGTTGTGGCAAAGGATAAGTGCTATAATAATCAAACATGTCATTTAAAAATTAAGTTAATTTAAAGTAAAAATTAAGAGTGAGGAAATATGCATTAGAAAGTAGAACTGAAGATCAAGTATTTGTACTTTTATTATTATTACTATTATCATTTTTAATTGGTTTACTTTACAGTAGAAATGCAGATACACAAATTTCCCTTGGACATCTACCATTAAGCATAATTTTCAAGGTAAATTATCATTTTCAAGGTAAATTAACATACTCAAGCCAGAACTCAATCATTCATTTCATATATGAGGTCTGAATGTAGGACCAGGTTTAAAAGATTCCTTATAATTTTAAAAGCTTGAGAGAAAATTATAGGTCTAGGTCTTTTGGTCAAGAAGACTAAAAATTCAGACAAACTGATGATGCCTTTCTCTAAAACTATAACAACAAAATAATGTCATCTCCTTTTCTTTATCTTAGTGATAGTAGATACACTCCTAATTGCTAGAAATCCTAAAGTAGTGGAGATGAATGACAGTTAATTAGCATATATTAATCATTCACTATTTCCCAAGCCCTGTGCTAAGTAAGTGCTGGGGTACAAATATGAGGAAAAATAAAGACAGTCTCTTCTGTAAGACAACACATAAAAGCTGGGGTAGGGTAGATGATATCTAAAATAACAAAGTCTGGAAATTCTGAAGCACAGCCAGAACAAGAATTAAAGATAGTTGACCTGGGGATCCCAAGGTTCCATTAGAAACTCTGAAATAGAAGAAGGGGACCTCTGGTCAGAATAATGTTCTAAAATGAGAAGTCAGTTGAGGCATGTTGCTGAAGTCAGGAGAGTCTCAAACAGCACTAAGAAAGGGGAAAAAAGATATAAATATATTTGACCACTCATAGAAGCATTTTGTTATAAAAATAGATCAGGTTCCCTCTACCTATACATATATATATATATATATATATATATATATGTATGTGTGTGTGTGTGTGTGTGTGTACAATGAAAAGAATGAAGCCTGGTTATACTTTTAGAGGAATAGAAAAAAATACTTTGTTTTATGAACACATATCTTATAATTTTGATGTGAAAGCTCTTTGGAAAGTATCCTTTGACCAATGAATCTTTGACTTTATAAGAGAGAAAAATAAAAATGTCTTCAATATCTGCCTTGATTGTATTAATGACATTATATTTAGTGGTGACATTATTGAAAGATTCACTCTTCATTCTGAGTAACCAGTATAGCCACTGGCCCAGAACTGAAGGTTATAGGTTTATATGAATCAGGTTAATTCTTAGTTGCTTCTCATAAATCGCTTTTTTTCTGGCATGTAACCTCTCCCCTTCCTTCATACTTGTGTCTTAGGGGAATAAAGCTTAGGATTTGAATGGACACATTCCTTATATGATCTTGGGCAAGCTACATCAACTCTTTCATCTTCAGTGTACTCACACCTAAAATAAAGGGCACCTTACTAGGCATCTAGGCTCCTTCCTAGCTCTGAATCTATAATTTTATTTATAGTGATTAAAATTTGGTTTAAGTTGTTACCACCAAGATTTTTCTTGGGAATATCAGAATAGAGTTCATATCTAGATCTGTACAAAACAAAAATGATAGAAAGACTTTATACAAAAAATTCTTTATACAATTGTGGTCCCCTCCACTATCCTTCCAGGAACTAATTTCATAGCCCTCTGGAGGCAAGGAGTTTGAGATTGTGCTCATGAAGGAATGAGATTAAAAAGAAGTATATCTTGCCACCAGTTACACAGTGTTGAATCACTAGATCTCAGTCATAGAAGAGATTAAGAAAACCATGACTTTGGAGAGAGTAAGAAGAAAAAAGAAATTTAAGCTGAGACATATACTATAGGTTGATAAGGAAATTACAACCAGCAGCAGAGTGGACTTCTCCTCTTAAATGAAAAGGCAAACTGCTGAAAATATTTTATTTCTCTTTCTCCATTCCTGCCTTTCATCCCCATAAAGAGACTTTTTTCTTGTCAATCTTTATGCTAATGTTTTAATTGTTGAAATAATATTTTGCAAGTCTAATTCATTTCTAAATAAAATAACTGTTTCTCAGTGTTTTGTGTAATACAAGAAGGCAAGAGGAAATGATGAGGTTTTACTATGAAAGTTTGATTTCTTACAGAACATGTAAATGGGGGTAGTCAAGGTGGCAGCTTAGTAGCAGTAAAAGCTAAAACTACTCTGAGAATCCTTTCAAACCAGTTTTTCAAACATATCTCAAAATGACAAAATGTAGAAGGCCAATTGGAGAAATAAGGTCTGGATAGGGCCTGTTATCTGGATTCTCTATGTGACCAATCCAGGCTGAGGTAGTCTTTGTGTTTGGTCCTGGTCAACTGAGCCCTGCAAAGCTCTGGTACCAGCAGGTTGGTTAACCCAAAAACAACTTTACCCCTCCAGGAGGCTATTGGAAGTCATTTAGAGAAATAGAGTCTATAATAGATATTTTATCTGGATCCCATTACAAAATCATTGGCAAGTAAAACTGTGTGTATGATTTTTTCTGCACTGCATGTCAGGATGCAGACAGAATGGGCCATCTAAGGTAAAAATCTGAGACTCCTCTTTAGACTCATTTTCAGATCCCATCTTTTCTTAATATTCTTATTGGAAAGCTTTGAGTCCTTAGCAGACCAGCAGCTACTGAGTTACCCATATTTCTCCTTGATAATTAAAAGGCCTGAACTCCAAAAAATATAGTCAAGGCCTGAACTCCAAAAAATATAGTCAAGACAAAGCTAGACAAGACTTTATCTGACCAGGTGCAGTCCTATAATTCAAGAGGACAGGACTCAATTAGTAAAAGTCTCTATGAAATATATTTCTGCTCCCAGAATTAACTTCTTACTAATTGGTGGTTGGAATTTGGTCTTGGTCTCTGTTCTACCTTTACTCTGAAGCCTCCAAGGATTTCCTTTTATGTGATTTGTAACCCCTTCACAGATGTGATTCTTTTTTTGTGTTCTTTGTGTCAAAACAGTATATAATAAACTCTGACTTCATAGCAGTTGGAGCAGCTATGGGCTAATCAGTAGTCTGGCTATTCTCAGTTTTCTGTTTCTGCTTTTTTCAATTCAACGCCACTAAATGCCACTCAGGACCCCAAAAATATAGAGCTGGATCTCTATAACAAAAATCAAAAACCAAATGCAAGATGGAAAGAGGGGCCTCTCCAGGGAACACAACTTGAATGGTAAGTAGAGAGAGAGTCAGTTTTCAACCAGAAACAAAGTCATATCCAGAGAAGTGCTGGTCAAACACTTCCCACCCATTGTGTTGGGTTTGGAACCTTGGCATAGGCCAACTTTGAAATCCTGAGACATGGGCTACATCAACAAAAGATCACTCCACAGCCTACATCTGTCCTTTTAAGTCCCAGGCCCTGGCACCAGTCTACAGTGTGGCCCAGAAGTCTGTGGCTCTTGGCCCTTTCAAAAGCCTGCACTCTTATGAAGCACTTAGGCCCAGGGCAAAATAGCTCAGGGTGCTGAGCCTACAAGCCATGAACAAAGGGGACTGAATCAGCATCTTTCGGAATTCTCAGTTCATAGGCAAAAAAAAAGAAGTTAGGAAAAAGGAACACCTAACCATAGAAAATTTCTAAGGAGTAAAAGAGCAAGGCACAGAATCAATAAGGGACTGTGAGATCTAAGCATGCACATGCAAAACTTAAAAGAAAAATAGGAATTAGTCTCAGGTGCTGGAAGAACTCAAAAAAGAAATCAGGAATCAAATAAGACAGGTGGAAGAAAAATGGGAAAAACAAAAGTAATGCAAAAATAAAATAACAACTTAAAAAGTAAAATTATTTAAATTGAAAAAGAGGCACAAAAATTGAATGAAGAGTTTCATGAAAAATAGAATCGTTCAAAAAGAAAAGGAGATTCAAAAGGTCATGGAAGAAATTCATTTTTTTTTCTTTTTTTTTAAACTCTTAACTTCTATGTATTGGCTCATAGGTGGAAGAGTGGTAAGGGTGGGCAATGGGGGTCAAGTGACTTGCCCAGGGTCACACAGCTGGGAAGTGTCTGAGGTCAGATTTGAATCTAGGACCTCCTGTCTCTAGGCCTGACTCTCAATCCACTGAGCTACCCAGCTGCCCCCAGAAATTCATTCTTTAAAATTAGAATCAGGCAGATAGAAACTGTTGACTTCACAAAACATGAAGAAACAATAAAATCAAATCAAAATAATTAAAAATAAAAGAAGATATGAAATATTTAATTGAAAACATAACCAACTGGGAAAACAGACACAAGAGAGACAATTTAAGAATTATAGAATTACCTAAAAGTCATGACAAAAAAAGCCTAGATATTATATTACAATCTACAAAGTATTGCAATTTTTAAGTTGATTACATTTTCATGATCCTTTTGGAGAGACTGGACTCCCAAATATGATCATAGTGGGGAATGTATAGTAGGAAAATCTTGAACTCCTAAAGACTGCATTGCCCAGAGTTCCTTTCTGTGTTACTAGAATGCTTTTCCTTTTATTTACCTTTGCATGGTCATGTTTGTATAAGTTCTGAGGCCCTGCCTCATTCTTTCTCTTTTGCTCTGGTGAGTGGGCTGAATAGCTCTCTTACTTTAGTTGTTATTAATAAAACTTTATTAAATATAATATTTAGTTATTGGATATTAATTTTTAAATCCACAACAAGAAGGTAAAAGAGAAATGGAAGGAATCCACAGATTACCTCTTGTAAAAAAAATCCCCAAATGACAACAACAAGGAATGCTTTAACCAAGTTTAAGAGCTCCCAGACAAAGGAGAAAATACTGGAAGTAGCCAAAAAGAAACAATTCAAGTATTATGGAGCTTCAGTCAGAATTACATAAGAGCTGGCAGATTCCATAATGAAGTATCTCAAAGCTTAGAATCATTCTGGAAGGCAAGGGAACCGAGTTTACAACTAAAAATCAATTATCCTTCAAAACTGACTATATTCTTTCATGGGAAAATGTTGTTGTCAAACAAAATAGATTTCTAAGCATTTTGGGGAAAAAAAGACAAGACTAAAACAGAAAATAGATGACAAATACAAAATACAAGAGTGAGAGAAGGAAATTTACACTCGCCTCCTGGGGTAACCCCTACCTGTGTCCTGCATCCATAAGTGTTTTTTTTTCCTGCTTTTCTGCATAGGCTACATTATGGCAACTACATCCCTGTGTTATTTTAGTGTATATGAGCATAAAATTGATCTGGACATGACTCTGAATTTGAACTAGATATAAAAAACAGGCATAAAAGGTTCAAACAAGGAAGTGTTGCTTTCTGCCCCTGGTGTCTGGCCAAGGGATGTTGCTGCTGGAAGTTATGCTGGAAACACTCATGAGGAAGCTATATTGGGCTAGTTCAATCTTAGCTTTCTACCTATTTCTTATCTTTTACCTATCCAAATGACTCTAATAAACTTTATTAAGCTCTAAGGACTGGTCTTTTAATTTGAATTCTTACATTACAAGAGAAGCATAAAAAGAAAAATAAGAAAGAGAAAAAAATTTAAGGATCTTAATAAGGTCAAATTGTATATTTTCCAAGTGGAAAGATGACATCAATAACATTTTTAAAATTTTAATAGTAATTAGAAATATACACAGACAGAGAGTGGGGTAGTAAGCTGTTTAGGATGCTTTGCAAAAAAAATTAGGGGTTTAAAGAGGATTGCACTAAGGGAAATGGAAAAAGAAGTAAAATGGGATAAATTATATGACAGTCGTGTGTGTGGGAGAAACTATTACAGTGGAGGAGAGGATGAAGGTGGTAACAGGCAATATTTAGACCTTAATCTAATTGGAACTGGCTTAGAGAGAGAAGAACAGGCTATTCATTGGGGCATCAAATCCTATCTTGTCTTATAGAAAAGAAGAAGGGGAATAAGAAAGGGGGTCCTGGAGAGATGAGTAATGTAAGGGAGAGAGATGTTGAGGGGATGATTAAAAGACCCTATGGAGAAGTAGGAGAGGGATAAGAAATTGGTGGAGGGAAGGGAAATAATATAAGGGAGGGAAATAGGGGGAATGGATCAGTACTTACGAAATGGAATGGCATCCAGGCTTTTAAAGGAGAAACTAAAGGCTCTTAAGGAGGAAATAGACAGTATAAGCACACTAATGGGGGACTTCTATGTTCCCCTATAAGAACTGGATAAATCTAAAAAGAAAATAAATAAGAAAGTAGTAAAGGAAGTGAATGAAATTTTAGAAAAGTTAAATTTAACAGATATCAGGAGAAAATCGAATAGGAATGAAAAGGAATATACCTTCTTTTGAGCAACACATGTTCCATATACAAAAACTGACCATGTACTGGGGCATAAAATTTCATAATTAAATGCAGAAAAGAAGAAATAATAAATGTAACTTTTTAAATATAATGCAATAAAATTATAATTAAAAAGGGTTCATGAAAAGGCAAGTTAAAAATTATTTGGAAACTAAATGATATAATTCTTCAAAATTGATGAGTCAAAGAACAAATCATAGAAACAATCATTGATTTCATTGAAGAGAATGAAAATGAGGAAACAACATATCAAAATTTATGATATGCAACCAAAGAAGTACTCAGGGGAAAATTCATATCCTTGAATGTTTATATAAACAAAATAGACAAACATCAAATCAATGAAATGGCCACATAACTAAAAAAAATAGTAGAAAAAGAACAAATTAAAAATCTTCAATTAAAGACTGAACTGGAAATCTAAAAATCAAAGGAGAAATTACTAAAATTGAAAGCAAAATAATTATTGAAGTAATATGTAAGACTAGGAATTGGTTCCATGAAAAAAATTAGATGTATCACTGGTTAATTTGATTACAAAAAGGAAAGAAGAGAATCAAATTACCAGTATCAAAAATGAAAAGGGCAATTTCATCTATAATGAAGATGAAATTAAAGCAACAATTACAAGCTATTTTGCCCAATTATATGACAATAAATGTGTAGGTTAAATGGATGAACCTTTACAAAAATATAAATTGCCTAGATTTAAAAAAGCAGAAATAGTATATTTAAGCAAGCCCAAATAAGAAAAAAAAATTAAACATGTCATCAATGAACTCTCTAAGAAAAAATCCCCAGGAGCAGATGGATTAACAAACAAATCCTAACAAACATTTAATGAGCAATTAATCCCAATACTATACAAACTAATTGTCAAAATAAGGTAAGAAGGACTCCTACAAAATTCTTTTCATGACACAAATATGGTGACGATACTTCAGCTAGGAAGACCAAAAACAGAAAGAAAATTACAGAACAATGTTCCTAATGAACACTGATGCAAAATCCTGAATAAAACTAGCAAAGAGACTACCAATATATCACAAGGATTATTCACTTATTCACTATGACCAGGTGGGATTTATAATAAGAATGCAAGACTGGTTTAATATTAGGAAAATTATCAGCATAATCGTATCAATAATCAAACTAGCAGAAATCACACTATTATCTCAAGAGATGCCTTTTACAAAATTAACCACCCATTCCTATTAAAAACCTTTAACAAAATACACCTCATATTAAAAACACTAGAAAGCATAGAAATAAAAGGTCTTTTCCACAAAATAGTAAGTAGTATTTAATTAAAACTACTAGCAAGTATCATCTGCAATGAATATATTAGAAGCCCTCCCAATAAGATCAGGAATGAAGCAAGGATACCCATTTTAACCACTATTTAATATTGTACTAGAAATGCTAGCTTTAGCTATTAGAAAAGAAATTGAAAGAATTAAAGTAGGAAAGAAGGAAACTAAACTATCACTCTTTGCAAATGATATGATGGTTTCCTTAGAAAATCAACTAAAATTTGTTGAAATAATTAATAACTGTAGTGAATTTTCATGGTACAAAATAAATCCCCATAAATCATCCACTTTTCTATATTCAATCAAAGCTCAACAACAAGAGTTAGAAAGAAAAAACCCTATTTAAAATAACCCTAAACAATAGAAAGTGCCTGGGCATGTATTTGCCAAGACAAACAAAGGAATTATACGAACACAATTATAAAACATTTTTCACATAAATAAAGTTAGATCTAAACAATTGTTTAAACAGTAATTGTTCATGGGTAGGCAAAGCTAATATAATAAATATAATTATCTTTTCTAAATTAATTTACTTATTCAGTGCCATATAAGTCAAACTACCAAAAAACTCTTTTATAGAACTAGAAAAAATAACAAAATTCACCAGGAGAACAAAAAGTCCAGACTATCAAGAGAATTAATGAAAAAAAATGTGAAGGATTGTAGTCTATAGGTACCAGATCTTATACTGTACTATAAAGCAATAATAATCACAACAATCTGGTTCTGGCTAAGAAATAGAATGGTGCATTAAGGGAAAACGTTAGGGGTAAATGACCTCAGCAATTTAGTGTTTGATAAACCCAAATATCCCAGCTTTTGGGGTAAGAACTTAATATCTGACAAAAAAACCACTGGGAAAACTGGAATACAGTACGGCAAAAATTAGATTAGACCAATCTCTCACACTCTATATCATAAGTTCAAAGCGGATGTATGATTTAAGCATCTCTCTCTCACACACACACACAAATCCAGTGTTATTATTTAATTCCTTCTTTTCTAGGGATTATTAGTTTTTAATAATATCTTTTGAAAATTCAAATGTCCCTAACAGGTGTAGTTTTGAGTATTTATCAGGTAATATTTTTTTAAATTTTTTATTTAAGTATTTTTCCATAGTTACGTGATCCATGTTTTTTCCCTCCCCCTTCCCAGAGGTGACAAGCAATTTCACTGGGCTATACACGTACTGTTGTTCAAAAGCTATTTCAATATTATTCATATTTACAATACAGTGATCTTTTAATGCCAAAACCCCAATCATATCCCCACCAAACCACGTGATGGATCATATGTTTTTCTTCTACATTTCAACTCCCTCAGTTCTTTCTCTGGATGTGGATAGCATTCTTTCTCATAAATTCCTCTAGATTGTCCTGGATGATTTCATTGCTGGTATTAGAAAAATCTGTTATGTTTGTGCCACAATGTTTAAGTTACTGTGTAGAATATTCTCCTGGTTCTGCTCATTTCACTCTGCATCTGTTCGTGGAGGTCTTTCCGGTTCACATGAAATTCTCTAGGTAATCATTCTTTTCATTTTTTATTTTATTTATTTTATTTATTTTTAGAAAAATTTTCCATGGTGACATGGTTACATGATTCATGTTCTTGCTCTCCCCTCCACCTAACACTCCCCTCCCCCCCTGTAGCCAACACACATGTCCACTGGTACATCATTCTTTTCAGCAAAATAGTATTCCATCACCATCAGATACCAGCCATTCCCCACTCAATGAACATCTCCTCATTTTCTGAATTTTTTTGCCACCACAAAGAGTGTGGCTAAATATATATATATTTGTACAAGTCTTTTTCCTTATTATCTCTTTGGGGTTCAAACCCAAAAGTGGTATGGCTGGTTCAAATGGCAGGCATTTTTTTTAATTCCTTTGGGCATAGTTCCAAATTGTCTTCCAAAATGGTTGGATCAATTCACAACTCCACCAGCAGAGTATTAGTATCCCCTCCAACATTTATTACTTTCCTTTACTTTCATATTGGTCAATCTGCTAGGTGTGAGATGATACCTCAGAGTTGCTTTGATTTGCATTATTCTAATTAGAAGGGATTAAAATTAATAACACTTTTTCATGTGATTACTGATAATTTTTTTTATTTTCTTCATCTGAAAACTGCCTATTCATATCCTTTGACCATTTCTCAATTAGGGAATGGTTTGTTTTCTTGTACTTTTGACTTATTCCTTATATACTTGGGAAATTAGACCTTTGTCATATAATTTTGTTATATTTTTCCCTAGTTTGTTGCTTCTCCTCTAATTAGGGTTGCATTAAGTTTTGTTTGTATAAAAAAATCAGAATTATTAATTTTACATTTTGTAATGTTCTCTCTTTCTTGGTTTTAAATTCCTTCCTTTCTTATAGATCTGACAGGTATACTAGTCTATGTTCACCTAATTTATTTATGATTGCAATCTTTGTATTTAAGTCATTTACCCATTTTGAATTTAACTGAGTATATAAACCTATTTTTTTCCATATTGTTTTCCAGTTTTCTCATCAATTTTGTCAAATAGTGATTTCTTGATCCAAAATTTGGAACAAGATTTGGGGTTTATCAAGCACTAGCTTACTAAGGTAATTTACCCCTAGTGTATTCCACTGATCTATCCTTCTATCTCTTAACAAGTATTATACTGTTTTGATGATGATTGCTTTATAGTACAGTTTAAGATCTGGTACTGCTAAGGTTCCATCCTTCATATTTTTTTCAGCTAATATTTTTATCATCAGATAACACATCAGGAGCTGTTCTTTAACAGCATACTATAAGAAGGAATGACAGGTACATGGGCTCCTAGGAGAAAGAAGAAGACATGTAGCAGGAGAAATGAAAAAGTAGTAGCAAACCTTAGTGAACCAACATGAACAATGCTAGATTTGATTGGGAAAATCTGTTTCAAATCCTATTTTTGGTATGAATATTTGCCTTTTGCCAAATCATAGGATCATAAAACTTTAAGGGGACTCAAAAGATGTCTAGTCAAATTCTCTCATTTTACAAAAGAGAAAATAGAAACCCAAAGAAGACAAGTGACCTTTTTAAAGTTATACAGGTAATGATATAGGTAGTTTCTGATCCCAAGTACTTTGACTTCCCACTTATTATTCCTTTCAATATATATAATGCCTTTAAGTCACTATATGTCTCTAGACTAAGTGTCTTCACTTGTAAAATGTGGGAGCTAAATTAAACCATCTGAAAAAATTCTTTCTAGGCAATTTGGAATTATTCCCAAAGGGCTTTAAAAGAATGTGTATCCTTTTATCCAGCATACCACTACTAGGTTTGTACCCCAAAGAGATAATAATGAAAAATGTTTGTACAAAAATATTTATAGCCTCACTCTTTGTGATGGCAAAAAAAAATTGGAAAATGAGGTGGTATTCCTTGGTTGGGGAATAGCTGAATAAATTGTGGTATATGATGGTGATGGAATACTATTGTGCTATCAGGAAAGAATGCTATCTACACCGAGAGAAAAAAATTGGGAGTAGAAACACAGAAGGAAAACATAGTTCATCACTTGTTTATATGGATATAGGATTTGGGAATTTGATTTTTAAATGATTACTCTATTACAAAAATGAACAACATGGAAATAGATATCAAGTGAAAATACATGTATAACCCAATGATATTGCTTGTCAGCTCTGGGAAGGTAAAGGGAAAAGGGAATGGAAAGAACATGAATCATGTAACAATGGAAAAATATTTAAAAATAAATCAATAAGCAATTTTAAAATAAATAAAAATTTTTAAAAAATCCCTTCTACATCTTACTTAGTGTGGGGTCGGAGTATAGAGTTTGCCTTCCTCATTATGGATAGTTCTTTTAATTGTTCCATCTACTACATGTATCATTGAAGGAAACTCCCAAGAAGCCTCAAAAGGAGCAAATGAATCCTACATTCTCCAACATACCCATTAGTCAATTCTTTATGCCACCAAAAACCCATTTCCCACTCTATCCATCCATATAATCCCTCCCTACAAAAGTAGGCTGTCATTTCCTCAGATGTTTTGTATTTTTCATCAGGTGCCTTCCATTTAGTAAGAGGGTAAAGCTTCTTATACTTCCAATGAAGAAAATGGCTTTGGTCTGAGTTTTTGGAAATTGGCCCCTCTCCTGTAGCCAGAGAAATACTAAACAATAGCCTTTACTAGGCTATTTTTCATCTTAGCAAACCAAAGTAAAACATATTGGAAGATGCATGTGAAGTACTTGTAGCTATTGAAAATGTAATCAATGCTCTATTGCTTCTCTAGTCCCACAGGAGAAAAGACAGCAGTTAAGCCAGAGAGGCAGACACATACAACTTCAGGAAAGGCTTAGGAAAACAGTTTTATTTATGTAAAGTTATTGCAGCTCATTTCTTTTGCTCCTGAAAAATCATCCATTGCAGAGCTTCCTTTCTTTGTGGATGCCAGGGATTACAAATTAATTCCCAATGGATAGAGGGGGATGTTATTTAATACCAAGCACCTCTTAATAAATCAAATTAAAATTCACAATTAATTAGGTAATCCATTTTGGGGGGTAATAAAATCATCTATTTTTTAAATGTCCCTTGGGAGAAAATGAATTATACTCAATGAAGTTTTTAATGGGTCATCAGTATTAGCTGGAATCATTTATGGATTCCAACAGGGTTTTCCCCCCTAATTTGCAAATGTAAAGTGTTTTATTTTTTTAATGGAATATTTTACAAACTGATTTAGGGACTTGGCTGAGTTGCCAGTGAAATGGTAGGCTCTTAAAGTGCCCAGACTAGGAGGAAGAAATCAGAGCGTCAAAATTATGCTCTTAGTTTGGCTAGAAAAGCCAAAGTTGCTTCATGTCTATGTCTCTAAACTGTGAAAGTAACATTTTATCCAGAAATAATGCATTTGTAAATCCTCTGTGAATTTTCAAAATTGGGCCTCAGTGTGTTACTATCCATGACAGGCTTTGAGTTTTCACAATGACTGTTGGATTTAACAATCAACTGTCATTTATATTGTGTCCTATGTCCACACCCTGTGCTAAATACTGGACTTATCAACACAAATAAAGAAATTGGATAGGGATAGATCTAGGACCATGAACAATGATCAAATCAACAAGTGTTTCTTGACGGGGGTGTATCAGTCTACTTCCTTTTAGCCCATTTAGCACTAAAACCAAAATTACCTTCCATGGCTACTACCTTTTTTGTGTGATTTCCTCCATTAGCATGGTAGCTCCACAGGACAAAGACTCTTCATTGCCTTTATCCTGGTATCCCTAGTACTTAGCATAGTGGTTGGCACAAAGTAAGAACTTTAATACATACTTTTTTATTCATTCATTAATTCACTCACTCACTCATTCTTGCACACATTCATTTATTTATGATCAAATAAATATGAATCACGGAGAATAGGATTTTTTAGCATAAGTATATACATTTATAAAAAAATAATGTTTAAAAGAGAGGCAGGGAAGTCTCATGGATAGAAGACCCTCATGGTACTCAAGATTGCTTGAATTCAAACCTTGTTTGACATATATTGGCTATATGAGTGAAAAAAACGTCATTTATTTAGTCTTCCTCTCCCTCAGGCAACTCTCTAAGACTTGTTAGTAGCATTTAAGTTGCACATCCTCATAAATGGAGGTAGTTTCTTTTTTAATTGTCATGCAAAACACACTTCCATTTTGGGCATTGTTGTAGGAGCAAACTCATACATAACCAATACTCCAAAATAAAACCATAAATTCACTGATGTGAAAGATGACTCCAAAAATTCTCTCTCTGAAGTTGGATAGCATTCCTCATTATAAGTCTTTCATGATTGTCCCAGATCATTGCATTGCTGAGAGTAGCCAAGTTGTCACAGATGATTATCATCCAATTTTGCTGTAACTGTGTACAATGTTATCCCAGTTCTGCTTATTTCACTCTGCATCAGTTCATGAACATCTTTCCAACTCATATAGAAATCAAGTAGCTTATCATTCCTTATAGAAAAGTAGTATTCCATCACTGTCATATACCAAAATTTATTCTGCTCTAACCTATCATTCATACACACACACACACACACATTTATATCTATACATATACCTACATACCTATGGCATCAAAACCACTGAAATTAAGAATTAGTAGAGAAATTTTAAAAAACCTTGAAAATATTCTTCTCTCAAGGTTTCTTCCAAGATATATAATAAATTGATAATAATAGTAGCCATTCCTCAATTAATATTGTGGTCAAAGTATATTAACATAAATTTTTAAAAAGAAAAAAAACTATTAGCCACATTTTAAAAATTGCTAAAATCACTATTAGAGAAATGTAAATTAAAGCAACTGAAGTTTTACTGCAAATTAATCACATTGGAAAAGTTGACAAAGAAAGAAAATGACAAATATTAGAAAGGCTATGGAAAGACAAATATGAAGGTGTACTCATTGGAATTATGGATTGGTCTATTCTGGAAAGCAGACTGGAACTATGACCTCAGAGTTAGTGTGGCATATAATTTCTGGCTCAAATCTCTTACTGTCACTATAGTAAAAGAAAATCTAGAAAGAAACTCTGACTTAGAGATTTTGCTGCCACTATAATAAGAAGAGAACATCTTCATTACATCAACCATATAATTAAGATCAGAACATAAACATCAAGCTCCAGTTTTGAATAGCTAGTGCCCTCATCTTCCTCATTCCCATATTCTACCTTTTGATCACATTACCCTTAACTTCCTCTCCTGCTATCTGTACCCATTGTGCTTATGGATTCATATTCTATATAAGCTTAGTAAAGGATTTTTGATGTTTTCTTCATCTAGATCTCTGCTTTGTACATAAATAAAAGGTGCAGAAAACTATCTCTGTGTCATTGATTGGTGATTGGCAGCAGTACCTAATCAATGAATGTCTCATAATTTTTGTCACAATTATTGACATCCCAGATGGGACGGATGAGGTCAACAAGATTGAATTTTCCAGCCCAGTAACCCTCTAGTGCATACAAGGTAGATTTTACAGAGGATGATTTATGGGCAGAGAAAATCTACTGATTGGTAAAGTTTCAGTCCCATCTAGAAAAATTGTGGAGACTGATAAATGTTTTGTGAATTTGTCTCATTGTCTGTCTATCATTTGTAATTACTGTACTATCTTGCTACCTTCCCTGTTTAGTTCTTGTCTGATATAATTATAGAATGGTCAGAAAGGAACCATATCACTAATGATATAAATCTGATATAGATCTCAATTATGCTTTTCAAGTGGTCAGTGATCAATGTAAGTTCCCTCAGGTTTTAGTAGCTGGTGAAATTCTGGTAATTCTGATTTGTCACAGTTGCCTGAATTTCAGAAATAAAATTATTCCTGGTTCAATCTATTCCTGATGTTAGAAGTCTGATTTGGTTAAACTCTGAAAAGAAATATACATGCAATAATGTCCAAATTATAATATCCTTGACCCATCTATTTACCTTCTTTCCCTGTGTGCCCTTCCTCCTTTAATTATTACTACAGAGGCAGCATGGCTTTGTGAAAGGGTGTTGGATTTAGAGTTAGGGATCTGGATTTGAGCATCACACAATAGCTATGTGAAAATTAATCTGTCTTTCCCCTTCTGAATGTATTTTCCAATATCCAGATATGGTTGCTGTACCTGTTATTACCTGTACCCCTATTTTTTCCTTTTCCCACATTTTTTACTATCTTTAATATATGATCTTCGTCCTTCAGAAGATGATCCCTTTAGGGGCAGGAATGTCTTTCTTTCTTAAACTTTTATTCCCAGTGCTTAGCACAGTGTCTGAAACACAGCAAGCACTACCAGCTTTGGCAAACCTTTTAGAGATTACTTGCCCAAACTGTATCTTCAAACCACCTGTGAGCCCCCCTGCATTACCACAGAGATGAGGTAGGAAGTGCTCATATTGGTCTGCTGGACAATAGGGTTGGGCATGCAAAAAATGTCCTCAGGTGTGGTGGAGAGGGGTAAAAGAGCAGCCCCTTCTGTTCCACTGCGGCAAGTGTGTGATGGCTTTGCCAACACAGCATTAGACTGTTTATGATATGCCTTTCTTCTTTATAAACAAGTCAATTTACCTCTCCGAAGCTCAATTTTCTTATGCTTTAATAATAATTTAACATTGTTTATCTCACTGCTATCATGCAGACACTTTTTTTGCACATTGCTGTGATATATCTATATTTATTATGTATCTGTTTTTGTATTAATCTATCAGCTATTTATCATGAGCTGTTAATCCAGATTTTTCTATTCCTTTCCTCCTTATTGTACTTCAGTTTCTTCTGTATCATTGGACTGAGTGGAATTCAGATGAATAAAATGGTCTTATCCTTCCTTCAGCTTTTACAAAAGTTTCTCTAAGAGATAGTGCTTATGAAATAGCTAATGATGGACAATGACCAACAAATTAGCAGAATGCCCAAGTTGTGGATTCTTTTCTAAGACTCTTGGCTTGCTTATATAATTCATGGGTAGAATTTGGATGAGCTTAAAAGACTCTACATTTAACAGATCCTTATAAAGTATTTGTTGAATTGAAAGAGAATGTCAGAAGGTCACCAAGTATTAAAAAGGATAATAAAGCAATACATACTAGATTTTGTGCTAAGCACCAGGGATTCAAAGAAAGGTAGAAAAATAGTTTCTGCTTTCAAGGATCTCATGGTCTAATGGCTAGCAGTTCGAGGGTCTGGGGAGGACAACCCGCCAACAACTCTGGAGAATCAAGATATCCAGAGGTTAAAATGAAGATAGTCTCAGGTGGAAGGTATTGAGATGAAGGCAAATTAGGAAAGACTTTTTGTAGAAGGTTGGAATTTAGTGAAGTTGAAGGAAACCAGGTAAATAAGAAAGTAATGGTCAGGCTAGGGAGAATTCCAAATGGTCACATGGTCAATATCTCCCTAGTTATGGTGAAATAAGGAAAATATTATACTGAGAACATAATTTAATTACCAAAAAATCCAATAATTAGTCACATTTAAAGGCTATTTTGAAAATACGTTTGATTTTTAAATAAAAGTATTTTATGATAAATATTACCATATTATAAATTTAATGAAAAACTGGAAATAATATTTAACTATACAAAATAATATATGTTCACATATTATATGAAAATTAATTTCTTTCCTAAGTAAATAATGTTGAACTACTCCTCACTTTTTCTCTTAGAAGGATGAAATATGTGTATGTGGGTGTGCATGTTTCTTCTTTGTAAAATGGAGATAATTCCTTAAATGCATCCATCCTTTGGATAAGGAATAAACATTTAAACATTTTATAGGTACATTCTAAGAATATTTACCCATGTTTCTAATGTAGAAGATATATATTTTCAAAAGCTTTAGCATTAATGAACTAATTTGACCTTTCACTCTCAGCAAATTAGCAAAGAAAAAAATGTCATCTCACAACTATCATTTGAAGATTATAATTTCTTCCTAAATAGGTGAACATTGACACAAAAACTGGATAGTCATTGGATAATTTTTCTATTGTTTCTTAAGATTAAATTATGGCAAAGGTAAAATAGAAAGCAGTTATTATTACCTAGTTGTACACTTTTAAACCCTTAAGGTCTTAGATCCATTTCCAGGAAATAGAATTCTTACAGTGAATTCTAAGTATACTAACTACATAACTACATAAAGCAGTAATTAATACTTCAAAAAGTTGTGAACAATAAGGCTCTAGCAGGTCTTTAATTTTCTTGAAAGCTGCTTAGCAGCTGTCTGGAGGCCTCAGGGCAAGAAAAATTTGGATTGTACTAGGACCTGTACCTTTCTCATGCTGCCTTGGAATTGAGTGGTATCCTGGGAAGCTCAATTGCTTGAGGAAGTTTTTATAGACTCATAGTCCTGAAGCATCAAATCTTTTATTATCCAAAAAGCTTTTTTTCCCCTTTGCTATATAATTCTCTTTTCTTTTTAATCTGATTTTATCAAACAACAGATAAAATATGTATAGCATAACAGAAGATGGCATATGAAACTACTTATCCCTGTTTGTACAGCTAATTTTTTTCTTTTAAATATATAATAAATTCAACATGAAATTTTGAAAGTGGTAATATTGTTTGTGATTCTTTCTTGTCCTCTGGCCTTAAAAAATACTTCATCAACTTTTTCTTTGCTTTTTTTTTTCCTTCCTTCTTTCCTTCCTTGATTATCTAAAGAAATTATCTCATTTTCCTCAAACTCCATTGATCTTCCTATACATATGTTTACTTATACTTAGTAAATTCTGCTCCTCAACAATATTTCATGTATATAATTATTTATATACAAGTAGCATACAATTTACATACAGTTTCCCCTCTCTTCCATTCAAATATCTCTACTGGAACAAAGATATATAAGAAATGTTGTTGAGATTTTAACACAACTCCCTCATTTTATAGATGAATAATCTGAACTCCAGAGATTTTAAATTACTTACCCACTACAATAAAGCAACACAAATACTATTTGTAAAACTTTCCCACAACTCTGTATAGTTCTAAATGTCAGTTAAAATGTCCCACTTATTGCCAATAAAGGGAATTCTCACAATGGGGCTTTTATATGGAGCCCCTCATATCAACAGATGTACAACAGAGTTACCATTAGAACCAAACATATAGGTGAGTGAAATGGGTGACCACCTTCATAACCTAGAAGTGAAAGTGCTTTGTAAACATTAAAGCATTACATAGGGACTAGTTTTTATTATTATAATATTAGGAATTTTACTTGAATTCTCACTATGATTTCTCATTTTAAAATACTAAAAAAGTATTCATTCAGGTTCTGCTCAAAGTCCTCCAAAGCATGGCAACCCACAATGATTTTGAGCAATTCATTTTTTAACTACTCTAAATGTTAAAGGTTTTCCCTTCATATAAAACCCAATTTTTCCTCTTTGTGTAGCTATTAAAATGATCACTAAACTGATTTTTTTTCAATTTTAAAATAACAATAATTATTATTATTTAGAAACCCTTACCTTCTATCTTAGAATCAATATAGTGTATTGGTTTCAAGAAGTAGAGTGTTGAGGCACTTGCCTAAGATCACATAAGCAGTATCAAAGGCCAGATTTGAATCCAGGACCTCCCATTTCTCGGCCAGGCTTTCAATCCACTAAGCCACCAAGCTGCCCTTTTTAAATAACATAATTTGACCATTCAAGTCATCCTAATTGTGGTCAAATGACTTTCTCAATCAATCATCATAAGACAAATGGAAACTCCTGGCTCAGGCACCTATATACATTTTTAGAAACTCATTATTCACCTTCTCCCTTAAACATTTCAAGGTATTTCTAATAGGCAATCAACTAATTAGGAGGTGGTTCATCAACATCTCCACCTTTCCCCCATCCCCTAGGTAGACAGGTCAAATAAGTTAAAATGACTTTTTAATATTGTAGAACTTTTCTTCTTAGCCAGTTTGTGAAAGGACAACATTCTTCAAGACATAGTGAATATAAAAATCTTTAGACTAAGTGGAGCCAGACCTGACTCAGAAATTCTCCCAAATATACAGGAACTGATTTGGGGCCCTTATAATCCAGGATCCTGATCAACTGGGTAGCTCAGTAGATTGAGAGCCAGGCCTAGAGATGGGAGTTCCTAGGTTCAAATCCAACCTCAGACACTTCCCAGCTGTGTGACCCTGGGCAAGTCACTTGACCCTCATTGCCTACCCTTATCACTCTTCTGCCTTGAATCCAATACACAGTACTGACTCCATGATGAAAGGTAAGGGTTTAAAAAAATACAGTATATGAAAAATAAATTTTCACATTTGTAACTTCAACCATTATTCTTGGTTCTGCTTTCTGGGTCCAACCATAATAAGCAGATGAATTGATAAATCTAATATACACTAGCAAAAAGCATTTATTGATTCCTTTCTATGTGGCAGGAACTGTTTTATATGCTCAGAATGTAAATATAAGGGGGAATGGGGGAAAGCTAGTGTCTACCCAAATGGAGCATATATTTAAATAAGAGAAGATAACACTTACCAGACTTGAATAGTCAGGTAAGGGGACCCTGTGATGGAGTATGATAGAGAAGCCTGGAGAAGCAGGATCAGAATCATAGAGTCTATGTTCTCTAAAGTGAGACAACTCACTCTATGGAAATGCTGATCAATTCCTATTCATAAAAATGATTAGGCTTCTTTTGAGGGGACCAATGAAGAATTTCACCTATTTCTTTTCTCCTATCTCACAGAACTTAAAGTTTCCTGAACTGACTTTTACAAAACATAATTTCCAGCTTGCCAAGTGTAATTCCCCAGCTGAAATGCATACACCAATCCCCTTGATGACCAATTACGACTAAGTGCTGCCCAATGGTGTCAGGAATAATCTTTGATCAGTACTTTGGCAGTCATAGAGCATGGCCCTCACTTCATAGCACCTGCTCACTTGCCAGGTTACCTTTATAAGTACTAAAGCCCTATCCTCAGTGATATGGTGTCATAATAAGCAGAACACTCATATATGCCCAGATGTCCTACAGAGCTTTGATGTTTGGCTATTCCCCAACTAACCCAAGGGAGGTGCTGAGTAGACAGCTTATTCTGATCTTCTGACCACACTGTCAGATATGCAAATCCTGCCTCCCCTCATAAGAAAATTTTTTTCTTTCAACTCTTATACGAATAATTTTATTCTTCTGTCCAACCCACTGCCCATGATGCCATAGATCTTCAGATACAGTTTCAGAAGGTGCTTGAAGTATTTCAACGAAATAAAGATGCCCATTAGTCTTCTTTCTGGTACCACACCAAGCTGGGTATAAATGGATGTCTGTCTAGTCTGCTCCTAATAAACATGGATCTACAGTGTTCTAAGGCAGAGTATTGATATCTTGATTGTTAATGATACTTAAAAATATGGCAAGCCACTTTTTTTTTAAGATCGCTATTGTTAACCTTGATATCTTGGCCCTCATCCAATCTAGGTAATTACATTCTGTGAAGAATGAAGCTCCCCATGCAATTTTAATTGGGGAATTTATTCATTGCTTCTCCTATTTTAAACTGCTATGTAGTTTTGTCAGGTCAGCATGACTGACACGCCTCCACTGAGAGGTTTCCACATATGCTTGAAGAGAGAGTCAGGACACTGAACCAATAAAATACTTTCGGAGCCTTTGGGAGGAATAATATTCTATAATGGTACCAAGATTGCCTGTGACTTTGTCTCTCATTATTTTAGTACCCTTCCCATATTACTTCACTTGCACATTTTAAAGAATCACTGAATATTAGAATTGGAAGAGTCTTAGAAGCACTATCCAACTAATTACATTTTTTAAATGGGTCCTTTTGATTTCTTATTGATTTAATTTTTAAATATATTCTCCCCCTCATCCAAAAAATGACCCTTCTAATAAAAGAAAAAAGCGTGTTTGTTGAAATCAATAAGTTGGACTTTAGAATAGAATAGAAGAAAAATTCACAGTCCACTAGTGTAACTTCCTCACTTAAAAGAAGAGGAAATGGAGGCCAAGGAAAGCAAAATGATTTGCTCTGGGTCACTTAGGTACTAAGGGAGTGAGTATGACAGGCTGAATTTTAACTGAGGTCTTTTGACTTCTAAGCTTTTCTTTCTCAACTGTGCCATGTTATCTCCCATGTCACATTAACCAAAATTGATATATGCAATACCTTACACCATCTCTGCCAAGAAGCCAAGTGGTTTTAGAGCCTGACAATGGAATATGCCACAATATTTCCTAAACTGATCCCTTTCCTCCCAATTCCTACCTGAACAAGAATATTCCAAGCAATATATCAATTAATTAATCAACCAGTATTTGTTAAGTGTCAGGTATCATGCTAGTCAATGGGTATGTAAATCAAAAGAATGAAACAAGTTATGCTCTCAAGGAACTTTTATTTCTTCTAGGGTAAAAAACACTACATTAATATTTATAAAATTTTTTCAAGAGAATAAATGCAAATAGGTACAAAATATTTGAATAAAATAGATTCAGAGGGAGAAAACTATCAATTGGAATTATTTTAAGGTAGCTCTTGAACTGCATCTTGAAGAAAGAAGAGACTTCCTTGAGGTAGAGGTAAGAAGGGAGTGAATTCAAGGAATGATCTACAAATATTGAAAAAACAGAGAAAGGAGAGGAAACATTATATATGAGTAACAAAAAGGGAGTCATTCTGATTGTGTCACAGATTATAGGAGGTGGAGTAATATATAATGACATTCCAAAAATGGGTTAGGTACAAGTTACGAAAGGACTTTAATAGTTAAACAGTAGGTTTTATTTAACCTTTAAAGCAATAGAGGAATTTTAGTAAGGAGTTAAAATGGTCAAATAAGTACTCAAGAAAAATTATTTCAACAGCAGTCTCTAGTACTGATAGACTTTAGGCAAAGATTCCAATCATGAGATCACAACAATATTCTAGAGAATAAATGATGAAAGGTACAACTATGGTGATTTTGAATAAATATTATTCATCCAACCTAGATCCTATTTGAAGTCCTCATCAGATTTTTTTTCTAGATCAACTGCAATAAGCGTACAATCCTTCGATCTTCAGTCTCTTTATTTTCATTTAACTATCCTTCATATGATAGCCAGACTGAGTTTCCTGAAACACATGCCAGAAAATATCATTCATACTAAAAAATCTTCAGTGGCTCAAAAGTTCCAGTAAATTGGGCACAGACTTTGGAAGATCTCAAAATTCAATTAACTAAAGAACTTCAGGAACTCAAAAAGCAATCAAAAGAGACTGAAGACAATTTGAAAAAGGAAATACATGAACTAAAACAAGAAAATAAAGTCTTAAAAGCCAGAATTGGCCACCTTGAAAATGAAGCAAATAAGGCAAATGGTGATCTAAAAGAAAATCAGACCAAAAGGAGAAGGATGACCAAAAAGCCACAGATGAATTTCAGTCTTTAAAAAATAGAACTCAACAACTAAAAGCAAATGACTTCACAAAGCAGCAAGAATATATAAAACAAAATTTAAAAAATGAAAACTTTGAGGAGAATATGAATCACCTCATTGATTCAACCAAAGATCTAGAGAACAGAGGTAGAAGAGGCAATTTAAGAATTATTGGTTTACCAGAATATCATGATAAAAGAAAAAGTTTAGACATCATCCTATAAGAAATTATCAGAGACAATTATAAAATGGACAAAGTACTGATAAATATAATGAAAAAAAGAAGAAAACCAAATTAACAGTATCAAAGACAAAAAAGGGAGACCATACCTCTAATGAAGAAGAAATTAAGGCAATCACTAAAAACTATTTTGCCCAATTATATGGCAATAAATATAGCAATCTAGGTGGTATGGATGAATATTTACAAAAATATAAATTGACTAGATTAATAACAGGAGAAATAAAACACTTAAATAATCCAATATCAGAAAAATAAATTGAACAAGCCATCAAAGAGCTCACTAAGAAAAAATCCCCAGGACCAGATGGGTTCACAAGTAAATTCTAGCAAACATTCAAAGACCATCTAATCCCAATACTACACAAATTATTTGATTTAATAAGCAAAGAAGGAGTCCTACCAAATTCGTTTTATGACACAAATATGGTACTGATTCCAAAACCAGGTAGATCAAAAATAGAAAAATAAAACTAGAGACCAATCTCCTTAATGAACATAGATGCGAAAATC
This sequence comes from Gracilinanus agilis, assembly GCF_016433145.1. Taxonomy (NCBI): domain Eukaryota; kingdom Metazoa; phylum Chordata; class Mammalia; order Didelphimorphia; family Didelphidae; genus Gracilinanus; species Gracilinanus agilis. The sequence continues at coordinate 315,808,639 of NC_058132.1, read as the reverse complement.
TTAAATAGAATACTAGCAAAAAGACTCCAGAAAAGGATCAAGAGGGTTATCCATCATGATCAGGTGGGATTTATACCAGGCATGCAAGGATGGTTCAACATTAGGAAAACCATTCACATAATTGACTATATCAACAAGCTAACAAACAAAAATCACATGATTATTTAAGTAGATGCTGAAAAAGCTTTTGACAAAATACAACAACCATTCCTACTGAAAACACTAGAAAGTATAGTAATAGAAGGACATTTCCTAAAAATAATAAACAGTATATGTCTAAAACCATCAACAAGCATCAAATGCAATGGGGATAAATCAGAAGCCTTCCCAATAAGATCAGGCATGAAACACAGATGCCCATTATCACCTCTATTATTTAACATTGTACTAGAAACACTAGCAATAGCAATTAGAGAAGAAAAAGAAATCGAAGGTATTAAAATAGGCAATGAGGAGACTAAGCTATCACTCTTTGCAGATGATATTAATGTCTACTTAAAAAATCCTAGAGAATCAACTAAAAAGCTAGTAGAAATAATTAACAACTTTAGCAAAGTTGTAGGATACAAAATAAATGCACATAAATCATTAGCATTTATATATATATATATACATATATATATGTATATATATACATAATTTCCAACACAACACAGCAGCAAGAGTTAGAAAGACAAACACCTTTTAAAATCACTCTGGACAATATAAAATACTTAGGAATCTATCTGCCAAAACAAACACAGGAATTATACAAATACAACTACAGAACACTTTCCAAACAATTAAAACTAGATCTAAACAATTGGAAAAACATTAATTCCTAATGGATAGGAAGAGCTAACATAATAAAAATTGCCATTCTACCCAAATTAATTTACTTATTTAGTGACATACCTATCAAACTACAAAAAATTATTATTTACTGAAAAAAAAAAACTATAACAAAGTTCATTTGGAAGAACAAAAGATCAAGAATATCAATGGAAATAATGAAAAAAAAACATGAAAGAAGGTGGTCTAGCAGTACCAGATATTAAACAACACTATAAAGTAGTACTGGCTAATATGTTACTGGCTAAAACATAGAAGGGAAGATCCATGGAATAGACTTGGGATTAGTAATATCAGCAATACAATGTATGATAAACCCAAAGAGTCCAACTTTTGGGACAAAAATCCACTATTTGACAAAAACTGCTGCGGAAAATTGGAAAATAATATGAGAGAGATTAGGTTTAGATCAACATCTTATACCCTACACCAATAAAATTCAGAATGGGTGAATGACTTGAATATAAAGAAGGAAACCGTAAGTAAATTAAGTGAACACAGAACACTATACTTGTCAGATCTCTGGGAAAGGAAAGATTTTAAAACCAAGCAAGAGTTACAAAAAATTACAAAATGTAAAATAAATGTATTTTTTTAAACCCTTGTACTTCGGTGTATTGTCTCATAGGTGGAAGAGTGGTAAGGGTAGGCAATGGGGGTCAAGTGACTTGCCCAGGGTCACACAGCTGGGAAGTGGCTGAGGCCGGGTTTGTAAATATTTTTGATTATATTACATTAAAAAGGTTTTGTACAAACAAAAACAATGCAATCAAAATCAGAAGGGAAACAACAAACTGGGGAAAAATCTTTATAACAAAAAACTCTGACTCAGGACAATTACTCAAATATACAAGGAGCTAAATCAATTGTTCAAAAAATCAAGTCATTCCTTATTTGATAAATGAGCAAGAGACATGAATAGGCAATTTTCAGATAAAGAAATCAAAAGTATCAATAAGCACATGAGGAAGTGTTCTAAATCTCTAATAATTAGAGAAATGCAAATCAAAACAACTCTAAGGTACCACCTCACACCTGGGAGATTGGCTAAAATTATAGCAGGGGAGAGTAATAAATATTGGAAGGGATATGGCAAAATTAGGACATTAATGCATTGCTGGTGGAGTTGTGAACTGATCCAGCCATTCTGGCTGGCAATTTGGAATCATGCTCAAAGGGCCATAAAAGAATGCCTGCCCTTTGACCCAGCCATACCATTGTTGGGTTTGTACCCCAAAGAGATCATAGATAAACAGACATGTACAAAAATATTCATAGCCACACTTTTTGTGGTAGCAAAAACCTGGAAAATGAGGATATGCCTTTCAATTGGGGAATGGCTGAACAAACTGTGGTATATACTGGTGATGGAATACTATTGTGCTGAAAGGAATAATAAACTGGAGGAATTCCATGTGAACTGATACAACCTCCAGGAATTGATGCAGAGTGAAAGGAGCAGAGCCAAAAGAACATTGTGCACCTCTAGAGACTGATACACTGTGGTAAAATCAAATGTAAGAGACTTCTGTACTAGCAGCAATGCAATGACTCAGGACAATTCTGAGTGATCTATGGAAAAGAACACTCTCCACATTCAGAGGAAGAACTACAGGAGTGGAAACACCGAAGAAAAATAAGTGCTTGAACACATGGGTTGATGTGGACATGATTGAGGATGTAGACTCAACATGACCACACCAATGCAACTATCAATAACATGGAAATATGTCTTGATAGATGTCACATGTTAAAACCACTGTAATGCATGTTGGCTATAGGGCCAGGGGTGGGAGGTTTGGGAGGTGAAGGGGAAAGTAAGAACACGATTCATGTAACTATGGAAAGTTTTTCTAAAAAATATAAATAAACAGACAAATAAATAAACAAAGAAATAAACATATAGAGGTCTTTCTCAAGTTTATAAGAACTTGAGTCATTCCCCATTTGATAAATTGTCAGAAGAAACAAATAAACAATATTTTGATGGGGAAAACAAAGCTCTATGTAACTGTTTTTAAAATGCTCTAAATCAATGTTGATTAGAGAAATGAAAATCAAAACAATTCTAAGATATCTTCTCCCACATAAAAGATAAAAAATAATAAATGTTGGAGTGGTTCTAGAAAAATAGGGATACTAATACACTGGGAGGAACTGTAAATAGATCTAACCATTTTTGAGAACATTTTGGAAGTATGCACAGCTAGTTTAAAAACTATGTGTACTTTTTGATCCAGCAATACTGCTATTATGTTTATTTCCTAGTATGATCAGGGAAAAAGCAAACAACTCAAATATCAAAATATTTATTGCAGGGGGCAGCTGGGTAGCTCAGTGGAATGAGAGTCAGGCCTAGAGACAGGAGGTCCTAGGTTCAAACCCGGCCTCAGCCACTTCCCAGCTGTGTGACCCTGGGCAAGTCACTTGACCCCCATTGCCCACCCTTACCACTCTTCCACCTATGAGACAATACACCGAAGTTAAAGGGTTTAATAAAAAAATATTTATTGCATCTCTCTTTGTGATGGCAAAGATCTAGAAATTGAAAGGATTTCCATCATTTGGGAAATAGCTAAATAAATTATGGCATATGATTGTAATGGAATACTACTGTACTATAAAAATGACAAGCAAGTTAATTTAAAAAAAAATGAGTGGAGCCAAGAGGGAGGAGTAATTTGAGTGGCAGCTCCATTTCACCATGAGAATCCTATCTGACCAAGATTAAAGTATCACACAAAATGAATACAGGAGTGAAAGAACTAACAAGAAGACAGAGTGAAACAACCTTCAAGAATAGAAAAACCCAAAAGATAGGCAAAGACCATCAGGGGAACCAGGTTGGGTGGGGAGCAGAACTAGCAAACCACAACCCCTCCACCACCTGCCATATACACACACATGCACACATCTGCTTCCACAGGTTCCAAAATTAATCTGAAGCTAACATTCAGACCCTGAGAGCCTGCTTGGGCAAATAATGATCAAGATAACTCACACCCCTTGAAATTTCAAACCTGTGTAGAAGGTTAGAATCCCAACCCAGGCAATCTGGGCTGAAGGAAACTGATCTGTGTGGGCCCAAAGTGAATCCAGGAATCCCAGTCTGGGTTTGGGATGAGGACATAATCCATGTGAAGACACAGTTCAAAAAGGGAGAACCTCTGGATCTTTTTTTCCAAAACTAAGGGAAGAACTAAAGTATAGGGCAATCAAGGGTGTGCCTGATTTAATCAATTAACACAGTGAGACCCAAAACTTGAGTCTTGATCAGTCCCTTACCTGATCAAGTTCAGAGTGAGATCAAAGGTAACACCCAAGTCTGAGGAAAGTCTTTAAGCTATCAGGATCTCAAGGGTCAATTGAATCAGCAGGGGGAGGGGGGCCTCAGAGCTCTCTCTCAGAGGTCTTAGCCCTAAGACCATCTGGTAAACTAGCAATAACCCAGAAAATAAGCTGAAAATAGCACCAAAGAAGGATTGAAGTTTATGAGGGTACACCTACTTCCCAGAAAATAGAGGCTATATATAATTAGATAGGAAAAATGAGCAAAAGACAAAAAAAACCTAACTCTAAAGAATTTTTATGGAGACAAAGAACAAGGTACTGACACAGAAGGGGATGGCAAAAGCAAAGGAAACACCTGCTAAGCCCAAAAGAAAAATAAGGATTGCTCACAGAGTCTAGAAGAGCTTTAAAAATACTTCAAAAAAGGGTACTATAAACAACAAAAAATTTACTAAAAATTTATGCACCAAATGGTATAGCATCTAGATTTCTAAATGAAAAATTAAAGGAGCTCAAGGAGGAAATAGATTGTAAGACCATACTAGTGGGGTATTTCAACCTTCGCCTTTCGTAAATAGATAGGAGGAAGCGGCAAACTTCTGAAAATCTAACCTATCAGTGTAAGTGTGGTGGGAAGTCTATCCTGAGAGAGAGAGCATTAGATCAGCTATATCAAAAGATATACTTCTATATCTATGCTTAGACCTACAAATTTATCTATACCCATGTCTATATCTACCACATACCTATCCCTATATCTTCTATATTTATATATCTATTTCTTTATCTAATCTCTATCTAGTTATATATACATAAATATCTCTCTATCTCTCTATGTATATATATATATAACTACATTTACAATTACCTCTTTATATGTGTATGTATTAAATATACATCTATTTAAATATGCACATTATCATTTATCTATCTTCACTTCTCTGCATAAAAAGTATATCCTCTTCTCTTGTGGGTACAGACTATTTTTGTTTTTCTCTTCCTTTCTTCCATTTTTTTTCTTATACGAGAATTAAGAGGAAAGCAGAAAGCTCTTTATGGCCTTAATGAATTTGTCATTTAACCCAGATAAACTTGGGTACTGAAAAAACTTTGAAAATGTGATTGCTGAATCAGTGAAGGTAAAATTTGAAATATAATAGAAACAAGAGAGGAACCAAAAAACTGAAGAAGGCAAAAACACGTCTTCATTTAAAAATAAAGAAGAAACAAAATGAAGTTTTCAAAGTATAAAGTATTGAGCTTTACCTACATTTCTAGCAAAATTCTAAATTAAATAATTAAACGAATTTTTCATGTGCAAGTAGAAATAAGAATGATTGCAATTTTTCAAAAGAGATCATTCCAAACTAAACTTATTTCCTTTTTTAATATGATTACTAAAGAAGTAGTTGAAGGAACTATTATAGATATCATTTACCTAGGTTTTAGCAAAATTTTGCTAACATAGCTCATACTGTTCCCATAAACAATCTAAAGAGATATGGACTAGAAAATAATAGAATTAAAATTCAGAATTAAATGAATTACCAGATTTATAGTAGCTATAATGACTTACTATGAACAAAGCAAAATGTTCTAATTGGATTATCTGAGTAATCTTTGCTTGTTTAAAATTTTATCAGAGTTGGATAGAGATATAGTGGTATGTTCATCAGATTTACAAATGGGAAAAAATATAAAGGGATAATTTGCATCCTAGATGAAAGTCATGATACAAAATGATCTTGACAGGCTAGAGCATTGTACTGAAAATAATAAGATGAAATCTAAAAGAATAAATGTGAATTCTTATACTTGAATTAATAAATGAATAAATAGATACATAAACAAATAAGTAATTAACACATTTATAAGTAGGGAAGATATAGTTAGATACCAGTCATTCAAGAAAAAAACAAACAAACATTCCAAGGGATTTAATGGAAAGCAAGTCCACTATGAGTTAACAGTATGATATAACATCCATAAAATTAATGTAAACTTGAGCTATGTTAAGTTTCTGGATAATTGAAAATTTACAGGGATATATGTGCTATCTTTATAAATCTTTTATTTATAAAGACATTACTTTGCTAAAGAGAATAAACTTATTTTACTTGATCCCAATAAGAAGGACTAAGAGCAATAAATTCAACGATACTACTCATACTGTCCCAAAGTGACAAAGGTTGCCTTCAGAGATATATTGTATTCCTTATAACTGATTTTCTCTATAACTTCATATTAACTATAATTTCTGTAACTTCCTCTTTTCTGCAACTCACAAGAATCCAGCATTTTGCAATAAGATGTGGCCCCACCAAGTCTGTGAAGACTAAACTGAAAAGAGAAACCCATAGAACATTGTTCAAATAATTCGTCCAAAGGACATGACTACTGGACTAAAGGTTTGTGTCCTTTCTTGGCATGCTTAGAAGACCTGTACTGTGTAAGATCCTAGAAGGGAGTTTCCTTTGGCATGTGGACAATACTTATCCCCTGAAAGATTGAAAACTTATCATATAAGGAAGTTCCTCTTTACCATCTATGTCAGGCTTGGGGAGTGTCTACAGGAGTGTCTTCCTTCTGGAGGACCAGAAAAGAGTAAGTATTATGATATATAACTGATGGAAATCCCTCATTCACTTGTCTTAGATTATGAGGAAAATCTAATGACCCAGCTTTACTAAGGTACTCTCAATAAGCCTGCTAGTGACTTGGAGCTTTGCCTCTTTGTTTTCTTTAGTTTGGCTGAAGTATGTGTGATAAATTGTAGACTCAGGGGGTATCAATGGCATATGACTGAAATTTACAATTTTGCCAGTGACTAGTTGATACCATTTTGCCATCATGCAATTTTCAAGAGGAGACTTGGAATATAAAACTGAAATAAATTGATCTTGTCTACTCTGCATAACCAATTTCCCTTCATTGCTTCTCATATCAACAATATTACTCAATTCTAAAAATCTGATTCATTTTGTCTTCCTCTACTCTTCCCTATTCCCCACTACCATCATCAGCTACTAAATTTTTATTGAATATTCCTTCATTGTTTGTTTCATTTACCTCATCCATTATATTCTGACTTTATCACCTCTATCCTTAACTATTGTAATTCACTTGTTTTCTAATCCATTCTTTATATTGCTACCATAAGAATCTTCTAGAGATGAATTAACTTGCCTATATTCTCACCACAAGTTATGGCAGAGACAGGACTAGAATCAAAGTCTTCTGGTGCCCATTCCAAGACTTTTTTCTACTATTTTATGACTCCCTCCAGGATCTCAATTTGCCAAGTTTTTAAATTGGAAGAGGGAAGTCTGACTAAGTGTTATGTGATTCTTTATTTCTATGGAGACTTTTAATTAGTAAGCCAGTATAATAAAGTTCCATTCGTTTTTTTTTCTACAGTATTGATATGACTCCACCTGATGTCAACTTCATTTTTTTTGGTATTTTTTTTTTTGGAATAGTTAAGAAATCTGAGTGACTTTCTTTATGGAGATTAGGTAAGTCATTTAAGGTGTTATCACTGATTAGATCTTTAGAAAAAAGCTATGTCCTTTGTCTTTAGACCTCAGGTCACATTAGCATAATTTGAAAAAGATGGATCATTAAGTGTCTTAAATGAGAATCCTTTCTTTTTATTTTTTAATGAAGAGAAATTATTTCAACGTCACAGTCTAGTCTTTAGAGAAGTATAATATGAGGATAGGATTGGGAATTGTCATGGTATCTACTTTAAAAACCATCAGCTTTAGTCACACTTGGGAAAAGAAAAATAATAAAAAATGAAGGTCTATAAAGAGCTCTCAGAAAAAAATATGAAGTTGGGCTTTCAACATTCCTCTCTTCTCTCTTGTCATACATACTACCAGATATTCCACTGCCCCTTTACCTAACATGGATCCATAACCTCAAGACCATGTTCTCATCAACTTTCAATTGATACCTCCAAAATTTATTTGAGATTAGTGTGTGACTCAGTTAGGTACAAGTATATGTGTGTCTTACTATGATCTAAACTTGCCAATCTATTTCTACTCTCAGCCATTTTTATGACAAAGTATAAATAGTAAAATTAACCATCACATCAGTGAAAACCAATATTATATAGTTACCAAAATATCCTTCTACCATCTCCCATAATTCTTCTGTAAACAAGATATGGAGGGTCATTCTTACATGTCCTCTTTGAGGCCAATTTTGTTCATTAAAATATTCATAGCATTCAGTTTCATTTATTTTGTCATTAAGCTTTCCATTTAACTTATAGTCACTGATTTCTTTTTCATTGCATGCAAAGGAATTTATCTGTAGTGCTTAGATTTGACATCCATTTTTAACAGATATTTATAATCTTCCCTAATATCCTTAATTCACCAACATGGCAGAACTTTACCTGAGAATGTATTCACACTCTTTCCCTTTGAAGTTATATTGTTTTTAAAACTACCTACACAAAGTCAGATTCATTTTTATCATTATAGAAAACAAAATAGGCTAGATTGCAAGCCTCTCTTTTTTATAGTTGGGAAATTTTGAATCTAAATTCTATTTATTGAGTCATTTTTCAGTTGTGTGCTATACTCCATGATTCCATTTGGCATTTTATGGCAAAGATACTAGGATGTTTTGCCAATTCCTTCTCCAGCTCCTTTTCCAGATGAGGAGACTGAGGCAAACAGGGCCAAGCAAGTTGTCCAGGGTCACTCAGATAATACAAATCTGAGGCTGAATCTGAATTCATGAAGTTGAGTCTTTCTATGAGTATAAGTTAACTTATTTAAAATTAAAACTTTCTACACCATCATGTCTTTGATGTTGGCACAGTTGAAAACCAATAGAGTTTATGTAACTTATTTTGACCACTTTCAAGGCAGTCAGTTCAAATAATTCAACCCAGAATTTTTACTTCTTTCATACTACTTTGAGCTTACTTGAAAATGTCCTAGGAGGAGAGCTCTGACCCATTTAAGCTCTTGACCATGAGAGCTCTGAATCTTCTAAGTTTTTGACCACCAGAGCTTACTCACTGTCTGTCTACCTCATGCCAAAGCTTTCTATGTCTGCATGTCTTTATTTTCACCTTATGTTCTCTTTCCATTAGTTTTTAACCTGCTACCCATTTTCTCTCAGTCCTTGGTTCCCCTTTCTGAATGTCCAACCCACTAGGAATCTTTGTGGAATCAGTGGACAGCTTCATTTGGCGCCCAATGTGGATTGACACCTGAGAGGAAGACTGCAGTGCAGGACCTGGGATCATCAATGGACCTCAAGTGGCCTTTGGGGTATTAGGATAATCAGAGGCCCTGACTTCTGGGAGCAAGAGGAAGCTGATACTCCAAGCATCTGTTTCAGATCTCGGTCTCTAGGTGTTCAGGACAACTAGTGTCTACTCCAAAAGGACCCCATTGGAATTTTCTTGGCAAAGATCCTGGAGTGGTTTATCGTTTCCTTCTCTAGTTCATTTTACAGATAAGGAAAGTGAAGCAGAGTTAAGTGACTTTCCAAAAGTAATATAGCTAGTCTAAGATGGTTTCCTAAGGACAATCATAACAGTTCATGGCCATGGAGATTTCATGTCCTAAAGATGGAGACATGTTAATAACAAGGAACATACAAGATCTATGCTGAATATATGGAGATTATCTCAATGAGAATGTACTAATCATAGGGGACACTGTGAAAGCCTCCTACAGAAGGTAGGATTTACAATGAGTTTTGAAGAAAGCTTATTTTTGAGTTAATTCTTTTATTCGAAAAAAACTGTATAAAGTATATTATTATAATGTATTTGAAGAAACAGTGTAAAGTATTATCAAGCCAAAACAAATGGTTTGTAAAAAAGTTGAATTATAGCAATTGTTTGAATATCAACAGAATTAAAACAAAAACAACACAAAACCACCTTCAAATGAAAGAAGTTAATTTAAGAGAACTGAAGATTATATGGCTTTGTGAATATGATTAGTATAAAAGAGAAAAAAACAAGGATGAGGTCCTGATTTTTTTCATGTTTATCAAAAAATATTCATCAAAGAATACCATTGTAATAAAATGTTTTTAAAGGTTTTGAGTACTAAACTCCTTATCAAGATACAGGAAAGAGAGATAGAAGAGAGGAGAGAGAGAGAGAGAGAGAGAGAGAGAGAGAGAGAGAGAGAGACAGAGAGACAGAGAGAGAGACAGAGAGACAGAGAGAGAGACAGAGAGACAGAGAGAGAGACAGAGAGACAGAGAGAAAAGAGAGAGACAGAGATAGAGAGAGACACAGAGAGAGAGACAGAGAGGAAGGAAGAGAAAAAGGAAGGAAAGGAGGGAGGGAAAAAGGGAGGAAGGAAGACCTGGAGCTAGATTTCTTTCTAAAATCTTACTAACAGGAAATTTAGCCGACAATTTTGATTTTCTGAACAACCAATCCACAACCTTCCAAAGTAATTAAGCCATCTGCCTTTACTGGGATAATCTCAGGTCAGTACCATATTCAGTAAGTAATGATCAAGCCCTCTGATTCACATGGATGCATTGATACAGCAAAGTAGTAATTTTATGCTGCCAAATGGTATCAAGGAGAAGGAAATATTATTTTCCTCTAAAAATCTAAAAGGAACATGTAATAAAAATGTTTGGATGTCAGTAAAATGTGATTTGTCATGAGTATCTATTCTGGCTACTATCCTGAAGGACTTACTGGCTAAAATTTCAAAAAGAATATCAAGGAAATAATAATTTGATACAATGGAAAAGATGATTGATTAAGGAGTTTGCTGGCTTAGTTTCAAATCTTCCCTTTATCAATGCCTTGGGCAAGTCTCTTAAACTTTTTGACCTTTATTTTTCTTATCTGAAGAGTTAAGAGGAATATATGATCTTTCAGATCCCTTCTAGCTCTAAATCTATGATCTTTGGACTGGAGGATAGCATTATACCAAGGCACTGTGTAACTTAGCCTTTTCTATTGTAGGATCTATTATACTGAAAAGTCTTGCCTATTATATACTGACTCTGCAATTGTTCAGTGTACAGACTTCAATACTTTGTGCTCCAGACAAATAATGAGAGAGATAGAAGAAGGGAGAAAAGAAGGAAGGAAGGAAGAAAAGAAGGAAGAAAGGGAAGAAAAGAAGGAAGGAAGGAAGGAAGGAAGGAAGGAAGGAAGGAAGGAAGGAAGGAAGGAAGGAAGGAAGGAAGGCAGGAAGGAGGGAAGGAAGGAAGGAAGGAA
>NC_058132.1:315737322-315792932 GCF_016433145.1 Gracilinanus agilis | reverse complement strand
TATATATATATATATATATGTCATATATATAATCTGATTAATTGTGAGGATATTTGAATAAATCTAAAGACAAACTGGATCCACTGAGGAAAAGCAGCCATAAAAGACATACATATGAGTTCGCTTATTTTCTCATGATAGGACCGAGATATCAAAGTATCAGCTCAGAAAGTATTGTCTAGCTATTACCAAAATATAGACATCTCCTGAAATCTCCTTCATAGCAATTCTTGAGTTCTTCATTATTTTGCTAACCAAAGAAGCTTCTGTAATGTCATGACCAAGGCTCTCTTTTCACCTAATTCTTGTATACTCTCAAGTTATCGTCAATATTCTTTAGTTGTCTGAGTTTGAGTAAAATGCCTTAGAAAGGTTTTGGTTAAATTATTTTCACAAACAATTTTCTGTGTGAAAGTTACACTCCTAAAAATAATGTAATACTTAAGAGGTGATGATTGGTCAATGATGCGGTAATTTTTTTTTTATTTTTAGTTGTTTTTTTTTAGTTGTTAGAGAAAACATTTCTTTCTCTCTCTCTACATATATATATATATGTATATATTTTTATATATACATATATATATATATATATATATATATATAGGCATAGATTCTCAATAAAACTTTAACTTGTGGCAGACTCCTTTGTTCCCCTCAGGCCCTATCAATCAATTATTGGAACTCCTGCTTATCTGTATATGTTTGGGTTTTTCACTCTTGCTTATTGAAGCTGCTTTCTCTGGAACCTGAAACTCTATCTTTCTTGCCATCCCTTCACTGCCAGGACTTAACAATTAATAATCAAAAAATTCTGTTGGCTAGGAATACAGATTTTGTCTTTCCCATTTTATTAGTGAGGAAACTGAGTCCAAAATAGGTTCAATGATATCCCCATGATCATACAGTTTCTAAATGTTAAAGGAAGGATCAGAACCAATGTTTTCAAAAATACATGTCCAAAACTTTTGATATTGTATTATATTGTTCTTAAGAAGTAGCTACACAATGCAATGAATCAGGACAATTCTGAGGGACTTATGGAAAGGAACACTATCCACATTCAGAGGAGGAACTGTGGGAGTAGAAACACAGAAGAAAAACAACTGCTTGATCACATGGATTTTGGGGGATATGATTGGGGATATAGGCTCTAAGAGATCACTCTAATGCAAATATTGTTAATATGGAAATCGGTCTTGACCAATGACACATGTAAAACCCAGTGGAATTATTCATTGATTACGGGATGGGGGGGGTGGGAGTAGGGGAGGGAATTAACAAGAATCATCTAACCTTGGGGAAATATTCTAAATTAATTACTTTAAATTAAAATTTTCAAATAAAAAAAAGAAGTGTTGAAAACTATCCAACATATCTAGATAATCTGATGAGGACGGATTAGTTGATAAGAAAGTAATGGACACGGGAGATCTTTTTGTTAGCTCATAGCTGCTTCTGTGTCTCTCTCAATGAGCTTAGGATTTTATTTTTATAATGTATAACAAACCCAATTCTCACACACACATACACACACACACACACACACACACACACACAAAGAAGGTTCACATTTGTGCAGTCAAGCCAATGTTACGTCATGGTTTTTAAAAGCACAATAAAGTTATAGTTTTATAAAGAATTTTCTCATGAAGATAATTCTGGATGAGAAAAAAGTCCCAAGGCTGAGTCTTACGCCTTTTTGGGAGGAAAAGCACCTGCTGGATGAGTCTTGTCCAACTTTTGTCCAATTTTGACCTTAACTATCTGTGAAAAGTTTTGAGCTTAATTTTCTGCATTTCTGTCTTAAAGAGAAACAGTTAACCTCTTAACTTCTGGTTCTCTAGGAACTTAAAGGTTTCCAATGAGACTATAATGTTTTTTTTTTTTTCAATAAGAAAAGGTGTGGATCTGATAAGGAGTCAAAAGAGGAGTGTCAGACTTTTATCTATTTGAGATTCTGTTTCTCTTATGGGCCTCCCACAAAGGAGTAGGTGCAAAATAAATCAAGAATTTTTTTTTATCAGAGAGAAAATGTCTTATCTAAATATTTATTCAGGTGAATAGATAGTTGAATTAATTTCCACTTTTGAACACATGTGTGGAAATTATCTAGCACTTTCTCACCCCAAATTCACCAATGTAAATGTATTTTGTTTTTTCCTTAGTTGACAATAGGGAAAAATTATTTTAGAGATCTAAGTAGGTATCTAGCAACTATCTAAAACTGTACACAATAGACAGTTGTTTCAAGAAAGGCAGCTATGCAAAGCAGACTTTATCCATACTTGTTAACTGTGCAAAAGGAGTTAAATAAATTCAGGGTGTGGAGGTATCAACAGCTTATTTATCCACAAGGGAAAGATGATAAAAAAAATAGTGAAAATAAACTGTACACTTTTTCAAAGAATCTCCAAATAATCTATAAAGAATCATATCTGGAAGTAACTCACAGAGCAATAGAGTCTGGATGTTGGCTACACTTACAGTGAATCCTCTTCTCAACAATGACTTGTTTACAAGAAGTAACATAAAAGATATGTCAAGAAAATCAGAACAGGAATCATAGAGGTTAGTGAGCCCTAACAGTGGTTACAACCATTGTCTCATTGGAAAATATATACAAATCATGAGGAGAACCTCTCTAAGCTTACCAAAATGGAGAACTACTTACTTATAGTTACTTGATGGGTAATCATGAACTTCTCAAGTTTTTGAAAATTGATATGACCAGATTTATTCATAGGGAAGATTTGAAGAGGTTAATTGCTTAGTCAGGTAGAAACATTTAGAAAGTGTCTATTATATGTAGGCACTTTCACTAGGTACTAAGGAACAATGAAACAGTTCATTCCTTAAAGGAGATTATGTCCTATTTTGGGGAAAGAAGAGAGATAATTTGAAGTTCAGAGTATTTGGTGTGGAGTGTCATAATGGGCAGAATAAGGTTTTTCTCTTGAGAAAGTAGGACACAAATAAGGGAGATAAAATGATAAAATCAAGAGAATAATTCACAAAATTTTCAAATCTTGATCTAAATTTTGAAATCTGTGTTCTAAGCCAAAGGTGATTTAGGAATTGAGCACTATATTCCCACCATATGTGCATATTTATTTTTTAAATGCTTTATTTGAATTGTTCTAGAATATTGCTATTTTATCACAAGCCAATTTTGCATTCTACAATCAAATAACCTTTGCTTTTCTAATTAAAATTCAGTAGAAAGGTTGTTTAATCACTTTCCCTATTCAAAACTTTTATTTTACTTTTCACATTTATTCTAGTAATAGCATGTTGAAGAGCTCATTGGCTTTGGAAGGAAGGCACCAATTTTTCCTCATACATAATCATTGAATAGATAAATAGACCCCGTCCTGTGTAGTTATCTGTATTGATACTGTGGTCCTGTCACTAGGCAAATCCTATACAGATGAAGGCAAAGAACCAAAATGGACAAAGAAAACCTAACAACATCATAGAGAAACACTTTCAATGATCTTTCTCCCTTGCTCCTACCTCACATCACTTTAGGGAGTTTATGGAGAATAATTCCATTTTGGAACTCTTCAATGGATCTTAAGACATAAATAACATTCTCCTTTGTCATATTTTGGTAGGGTAGCAGCCATACACTGAATCATTTTAATTATCTTAGGTCACATGCTATCCTGACATAAACTCCACAGAGCAATGAAGAATATCTAATGACTTTCTTTTTTAAATCCTTAACATTCTATCTTAGTAATAACTCCAAGATAAAAGAAAAAGGGCTATTAAGATAGGGTTAAGTGAGTGGCCAATTTCGCACGGCCAGAAAGAGTCTAAGGCCACTTTTGAACCTTGGACCACTATGCTTAGCTCTCTATCCACTTAACTATCTTAAGGGTTATTTTTTTTTGCTTGTTTTTTTTTTGTTTGTTTCTTTTAGTTTTGAAACCCTTATGATATTCTAAGGCATAAAAATTGCAAGGACTAGGAAATTGAGGCTAAGTGGCTTACTCAGGGTCACACAGCTAGAAAGTGTTTGAAGAAATATTTGAACCCAGTTCCTCCTGAATCCAGGCCTGGCATAATATTCACTGTAGTATCTAACTGCATGTGCTATATACTTATACAAGAACATATAGAATAAATACAAAATTAATTGAAGAGAATTTGGGAAAAGGTTGATAAGAAAATGTTTCAGAAAAAAAGTGATGGTTGCTGATCTCTAAGGACTCTTTTAGTTTGAAATTTTATGTTATTACAATTCTATAATGGAATAAAAATACCGTTTATCTTGGTGTTTTGGTATTTAGCATGTATATGTATATACACACATGTATTCCATATAATTCAGTGCAATATAAGACAAAGTCTGTTGCTAAGAGGCAGGGGGAATAGAATGATTTTGTAAATGGTTTAAGGAAAGAAGAAAAAATTTTGAAAAAGACAGCATGGAGAGTCTAATAGAGAGTAAAAAAAGGAAGAGTAAAAGTACCAGTGTGCAATAGTGAAAGCCCCACTGAGATTAAATAATATGAAATTGTGGTGGACTGAGTTGGCACAATTGTGTGATTTTTTTCTAGCAACTTCCCAGGTAATAGATGCAGATTGTTAGTGATTTGGAATTTGGGGAAAAATCAGAACCCAAAGAACATAGGACAGGGGAATTAAAGTACAGAGGACAATAGAGAGTTGAATTGGATAACTCTAACATTCAGATTTGAAGGGAAGAGCATAATAGCAGAGAACAAATGATGGGCGGGAAATCAGGGGAGGGGAATGGAGTGAATTTTCATGAAGATGAAAAATAATTGGATGGATGAAACGCAGGGAGGGAAAAGTTATTATGTTGAAATTGTGGAATTTCAGACTTAAATTGTGGAGGAAATTCACATATATGATGAGATATGGGTTGTTCCAGTGTGTGGAAGAAATAGAGTAAAAGTATAGATAATTGGAGTTCAGGAGACTGATGAACTAATAAGCAATGATATTTCAGAAAGATAAAATTTGAAAATACTTAAACATATGGGCAGAGTTTTAGGTAGAGAACACTGGGATACAGGAACTGAAACCCTTGAGAAAAGGATGTGAGTGACCAATAGGGAACAATCATCAATTTCTGGATATGGTGATGTATTTGAAAGCTGTGAACTTCTAGGGGATTACTAGTGCTTAATTTCAACAAAGCAAAAATTGCACATTTTAATCTGTATTGATCACAGACCATAGTCATATACAGGATACAAAATGAGTTTAATATATACATTTGTTGAAATGCTTGATTTTCAATGGAAAATAGAGTTCATTGATGAGTATGGATTATCACCTATCTTTCTAAGAAAGAAGTAAAATGTCATCCCAGATGTCTAACTCAATAGTAGACTTGATAGATAACTCTTGCTCCAAATTTTAAAAGGAGGAAGAAAGTGAGAGAAAAGAGAAAAGTGAAAATCAACACAAACAATTAAAAATTTGATGTCTCCTAAGAGTTAAATCTGGTCATTTTAGTAGAAAGGTCAATGAATTTAACATCAGAATGTCAGCATCAGAGTCCAAGACTCCCCAATTAATTGGTGTCTAATCTTGGTAACTTAGGTCCTCTTTGAACTATAGTTTCCTAATAAGGAAAAAATGAAAAACAATACTCACAATATCTATTCTTTAGAATTGTTGAGGAAAAAAAAATAAAGCTTCCTAAAGTTTAAAGTGCTGATTAATATGTGATGCTAATAAAAATGATAATTTCAATAAATAAAGAGTTGAAGTTTTTTTTGGTTATGATATTTCTGGGAGCTCACATTAAGTAATCATATGGAAACAACCTAATTTCTTTCTCATCTGGACATCCAGTTCATTACACTTGTTCTGTCATATTCTTTCTTTTTTTCTCCCTTTTTAAATTTAGAATACTGTTTCATGGTTACATGATTCATGATTTTTCCCATGCCTTTTCTTTCCCCAGTCCTGGAGCTGACAAGGCATTCCACTGGGTTATACATGTATCATTGTTCAAAATCTATTTCCATGTTATTCATATTTGCAATAGAGTGATCTTTTAACATCACAACCCTAATCATAGCCCCATCTAGCGATGTGATTGATCATGTGCTTTTCTTTTGCATTTCTGTTCGCACAGTTCTTTCTTTGGATGTGGATAGCTTTCTTTCTCATACATTTTTCTGAATTATGTGGGATCATTACATTGCTGCTAGTGGAGAAGTCTATTACATTCGATTCTGCCACAATACATCAGTCTCTGCATACAATGTTCTTCTGGTTCTGCTCCTTTCACTCTGCATCAATTCTTGAAGGTCTTCCCAGTTCACATGAAATTCCTCCAGTTCATCATTCTGTTCAGTACAATAGTATTCAATCCCTATCAGATACTTCAATTTCTTCAGCCATTCTCCAATCAATGGACACCCCCAATTTCCACATATTTTGCTACTCCAAAGAGCATGGCTATAAATATTGCTATACAACTATTTCCCCCTATTATCTCTATGGGGTACAAACCAAGCAGTGGTATGGCTGAATCAAAAGGCAGATAACCTTGTAAAGCCCTTTGGGCATAATTCCAAACTGCCCTCCAGAATGGTAGGATTACTTCACAACTCCACCAATAATGCATGAGTGTACTAATTTTGCCACATCCTCTCCAACATTTATCACTTTCCATTGCTGCCATATTGACCAATCTGTTTGGTATGAGATGGTAGCTCAGCACTGTTTTAATTTGCATTTCTCTAATCAGGAGGGATTTAGAACACTTCTTTATGTGCTTATTGATAGTTTTGATTTCTTCATGTGAGATCTGCCCATTCATATCTCTTGATCATTTGTTGATTGGGTAATGGCTTGATGTTTTGTAAAATTGACATAGTTCCTTATATATTTGGGAAATTACACCTTTGTCAGAGAGTTTTGTTGTAAAAATGTTTTCCCTGTTTGTTGCTTTTCTTCTAATTTTGGTTACATTGGTTTTGTTTGTACAAAACCTTTTTAATTTGATATAATCAAAGTTATTCATTTTACATTTTGTAATGTTCTCTATCACTTGCTTGGTCTTAAATTCCTTCATTTCCCACAGATCTGACAAGTATACTATTATATGTTCACCTAATTTATTTTTTATTTCACTCTTAATATAAAAGTCATTTACCCATTTTGAATTTATCTTCTTATGTGCTGTAAGAAGTTGACTTAAATCTAATTTTTCCCAAACTGTTTTCCAATTTTCCCAGTATTTTTTGTCAAATAGTGAGTTCTTTTCCCAACAGTTGGGATCTTTGTATTTATAAGACACTAGCTTGCTGAGGTCTTTTACCCCTAGTTTATTGCATTGATCTACCTTTCTGTCTCTTAGTCAGTACCATATTCTTTTGATGACCACTGCTTTAAAGTACAGTTTAAGATCTGGTATTGCTAGGCTCCCATCCTTCACATTTGTTTCATTATTTCCCTTGATGTTATTGATCTTTTGTTCTTCCATATGAGCTTTGTAATACATTTTTCTAATTCTATAAAAAGTTTTTTGTTAGTTTGATATGCATGGCAATGGATAATGGATTTATTTTTAGGTAGGACTGTCATTTTCATTATATTAGGTCATCCTACTCATGAGCAATTAATGTTTTTCCAATTATTTAGATCAAGATTTAATTGTGTTTTGAGTGTTTAAAAGTGTTTTGTAGTAGTGTTTAGATTATTCCTGTGTTTGTCTTGGCAAATAGATTCCTAAATAATTTATATTGTGTAGAAAATTTTAAATGAAGTTTCTCTTCCTAACTCCTGTAGCTGACTTTTGTTAGAAGTATATAGAAATTCTGATGATTTATGTGGTTTTATCTTTTACCCTGCAACTTTACTAAAGTTGTTAATTATTTCTATTAACCTTTTAGTTGATTCCTTAGGATTCTTTAAATATAACATAATATCACATGCAAAGAGTAATAGTTTCTTCATTTCCTACTTTAATCCCTTCAATTTTTTCTCTAATTGCTACTACTAGTGTTTCTAGTACAATATTAAATAATAGAAGTGATAATGGGCAACCTTGCTTCACTCCTGATCTTACTGGGAAGTCTTCTTATTTGTCCCCATTGTGGATGGTGCTTGCTGATGATTTTAACTATATGCTGTTTATTGTTTTGAGGAATGGCCTTTCTATTACTATACTTTCTAGTGTTTTCAATAGAAATAGGTGTTATATTTTGACAAAGGATTTTTCTGCATCTATTGAGATCATCATATGATTTCTGCTGGTTTGATTATTGAAAGGGTCAATTATGTGGATGGTTTTCCAAATATTTTACTATCCTTTGATTCTTGGTATAAATCCCACCTAGTCATAGTGAATAATCCTTGTGATAACTTGCTATAGTCTTTTTGCTAGTATTTTATTTAAGATTTTTACATCTATACTCATTAAGTTTTATAGTTTTCTTTTTCTGTTTTTAGTCTGCCTGGCTTCTGTACCATAGGTGTGTAATAAAAATAATTTGGTAACACTTCTTCTTACTTTATTTTGTCAAATAATTTGTATAGTATTGGGATTAGTTTTTTTTTAAATGTTTGATAGAATTATTTTATGAATCCATCTGGCCCTGAGAATTTTTTTCTTAGGATGTTCCTTGAAGGCTTCTTCAATGTCTTTTTCTAAGATGTGATTACTTAAGTATTCTATTTCCTCTTTTGTTAATCTGGGCAATTTATATTTTTGTAAATATTCACCCTTTTCACCTACACTGTTATATTTATTGACATATAATTGGGCAAAATAGTTCTTAATAATTACCTTAATTTCTTCAACATTAGAGGTGAGATCACCCTTTTCATCTTTGATACCGTTAATTGACTCTCTTGATTCCTTTTTTTATTAGATTAACCAATATTTCATCTATTTTCAAAATATCTGCTTCTAGTCTTATTTATTCTTTTACTTTCAATTTTATTAATTTCTTCTTAAATTTTTATGATTTCCAAATTATTTTTCATCTGGGGATTTTTAATTTGTTCTTTTTCTAATTTTTTAAAGTTGAAAGCCCTATTCTTTGATCTCCTCTCTCTCAATTTTATTGCTATTGGCTGTTAGGGATAGAAATTTTACCCTGGGTACTGCTTTGGTTATATCCTTTAGGTTTTGGTATGTTGTCTCCTCATTGTCAATCACTTTAATGAAGTCTATAATTGTTTCTATGATTTCTCTTTTGACCCTCCAGTTCTGAAGAATTAGATTATTTAGTTTCTAATTGATTTTTAACTTGACTTTTCTTGGGCTCTTGTTAATTATATTTTATTGCATTATGATCTGAAAAAGTTGCATTTATTATTTCTGCTTTTCTGCATTTGTTTGCAATATATCTATGCCCTAGTGTAAAGTCAGTCTTTGTTTATGTACCATGTATTGCTGAGAAGAAATTATATTCCTTTTAATCCCTGTTCAGTTTTCTCCAGACACCTAATTAACTCTATTTTTCTAGGATTTCATTCACTTCCTTTACTTCTTTATTATTTATTTTTCAGTTTGATTTATATAGTTTTTAAAGGAGAAAGTTGAGATGCACCACTATTATGGTCTGATAATCTATTTCTTCCTTGAGCTCCTTTAATTTTTTCCTTTACCAATCTAAATGCTATCTGATTTGGTGCATAAATGTTTAGTAAAATTATTACTTCATTATTTATAGCACCCATTAGCTAAATGTGATTCTCCTCCTTATCTATTTTAATTAGATCAATTTCTACTTTGGCTTTGTCTGATATCATGATTACTCCTCCTCCTTTTTTTTACTTTAGATGATGAATAATAAATTCTGCTCCTGCCTTTTACTTTGAAGCTGTGTGACACCCTGTCTCAAATGTGTTTCCTATAAACAACAAATAGTTGGATTCTGATTTTTAATCTACTCTGCTATCTGCTTCCATTTAATGGGGGAGTTCATCCTATTCACATTCAGCATTATGATTACTAACTTTGTATTGCCTTCCATCATATTATCCCCTTTATATCCTGCTCTATTCCCTTTCTCTCTGTTCCTCCTCACCAGTATTTTGCTACTCATCACCCCACCCACTTCCCCCTCCATTCAATTACCTCCTCCTTCCCTTAGCTAATTCCACTTCTATTTCTCTGTCGTAAAATAGAATTCTATACCCTATTGAATATGTTTGGTTTTTTTTCCACTCTGAGCCAGTAATGATGAGAGTAAAGTTTAAGCATTACCCATCACTACCTTTATCCTCACCTCTCTGTAATGATTTTTTGTGCCTCTTTATATTATATAATTTACCCCATTCTATCCCTCCCTTCCCTTTTCTCTCAGTGCAAACTTCTCTTTCAGCCTTTGATTTTTTACATACAATTCATATGCATTTATATATATATATATCATATATACATATTACTTTATATCCTCACATTTAAATACATATGATATCATCTTATATTATTATATAAATCATATCATCATAATCAGCTTGCTTCCCCATTCTCTTTGTGGATAAATTCCCTCTATCTTCTCTACTACTAAGAGTAATTTTTGATAATTACAAGTATCCTCTTTCCATTTAGCCACATAAACATTTTGACCTTGATGAGTCCTTTATATTTTGTCTTTCTTATTTACCTTTTTTAGCTTCTTTTGATTCTCATGTTTGGACTTCAAAATTTTTGTTAGGTCTAGCTTATTGCTCAGGAGTGCTTGGAAATCTTCTATCTTATCTAATATCCTGAACCTTAAACTTGTGTATGTCCCCCCGCCTCATATGTGTTTCTTGTAGACAACATATGGTGGGATTTTGGTTTCTGATACACTCTGCTATTTGCTTCCGTTTTATGTGAGAATTCATCCCATTCACATTCAGCGTTATAATTATCAGCTGTGCATTTGCTGACATTTTTTGTATTCTCCCCTATTCCTACCCCTTCTTCTTAACCTATTTCCTTTTAAACCAGTGGTTTGCTATTGAGCCGCTATCCCTTATCCCCTCCCTTGATTAACTTCCCTTTCTGCCTCCTCCCTTGTTATTCCCCTCTTTTTGTTTTGAAAGCCTAATAAATTCCCTCCCCCTTCTTCGCCCCTCCCTTTTTTGATCTCCCCTCTCCCCTGCTCCCCTTGGTTTATCTGTTCTGACTTTCTCAGTAAGGTTAGATAGAGTTTTATATCCCAATGGATAGTATAGCTACTCTTCCCTCTCCAAGTTGATTGCGCTGAGAGTAAGGTTTAAAAATTAACTCTTTATGCTCTCTTCCTCTCCTTCTTATAATAGTATTTGTCCCCTACCCATCCCATGCCCTCTTTTTGTGTAATAGATTATCCTATTTTTCTTATTCTCTCAAGTTTCTCCTGTTGTCCCCCTCCATTCACCCTCCTCTTTCCCACCCCCCCATATCATGTTAGACCATTCAGCACTCCACCCTCTCCCCATTAATCATTCTTCTGACCACTATAATAGTGAATACTTAATAGTGAATAGAGTTCACTACAGAGAATTATACATAGCATTTCTCCACATAGGAATACAGATAATTAGATCTTACTGAGGCCCTTAAAAAGGCAAATTTAAAAAATTATGAGTTTTCTTTCTTTTCCCTCTGTTTCTTATTTACCTTTTCATGTTTCTCTCAATTTTTGTGGTTGGATATCAAACTTTCCATTTAGCCCTGGTCTTTTCTGTGCAAATACTTGGAAATCTTCAATTTTGTTGAATGCCCATACTTTCCCCTGGAAGTATATAGTCAATTTTGATGGGTAGTTGATCCGTGGTTGCAGGCCCAGCTCTTTTGCCTTTCTGAATATCATATTCCCAGCTTTGTGTCCTTTTAGCGTGGAGGCTGCCAGATCCTGTGTGATCCTGATTGGTGCTCCTTTGTATTTGAATTGTCTCTTTCTGGCTTCTTGTAAGATTTTTTCTTTTACTTGGAAACTCTTGAATTTGGCAATTATATTTCTGGGCATTTTCTTGTCTGGATCGAATGTCGCAGGTGTTCTATGAATCCTTTCAATGTCTATATTGCCCTCTTTTTGTAGAACTTCAGGGCAATTTTGCTGAAAAATTTCTTTTAGTATGGAGTCCAAATTTCTATTAATTTCACCCTTTTCAGGGAGACCAATGATTCTCAAATTGTCTCTTCTAGACCAGTTTTCTTGGTCTGTCACTTTCTCATTGAGATATTTCATGTTTCCTTCTATTTTTTCAGTCTTTTGGCTTTGTTTTATTTGTTCTTGTCGTCTTGAGAGATCATTAACTTCTAATTGTTCAATTCTAGCCTTTAAGGACTGGTTTTCGGCTATAATCTTTTGGTTTTCGGCTACGATCTTTTGGTTTTCGGCTATAATCTTTTGGTTTTCCTTTTCAATCTGGTCATTTCTGGTCTTCAGTTGACTTGCCTCACTTTCCAATTGTGAGATTCTGCCTTTTAAACTGTTATTTTCTTGCCTGATTTCCTTTTGAGCTACTTCCCATTTCTCTGACCAAATCTTTTCCACCTTTCTCATCATCTCAGTTTTGAACATTTCAAGAGCTTGTGACCAGTTTTGATTATCTTGGGATGGTTCGGATGTGATTGCTTGTTTTTTTTCTCATCTTCTGATTGCTAGGTAGTCTGGATTTTCTCTCTGTAAAGGTTGTTGAGTGTTAAAGATTTCTTTTTCTTATTGTTAATCTTTTCCTCTCTCTTCTGGACTTCCTGGTTCTGGATAGCCATTGTTAGCCCAGCAGCTTCTCAGCTTTATCCTCACGCTCAAGGTTTGTCTGCGGTCTTTTGGCTCCTGAGGTTTGGTTTTTTCCAAGGTCAAGCCCCCTGGTGGACACTCTTGCTTGTTCCTCTATAGGAGGCTCCTTTATAAGTCTCAGGGCGGTGGTGCTTCCACAGTCGTATACCAGTCTGCACTGGTTCCTCACTGAGGGCTTCAGAGCCTTCACTCCCCCCTGTGTCCACCTCTGCCTGTGTCTCCACCCGTGCCTGTGTTCCGTGTCTGCGCTCAGAGTCCGTGTGCGTTCCTCAGCTTTTTGGGGTCTCAAATCTTGCTGCTCTCAGGAACAGGCCCTGGAGCTGCCAATAACTCAATGGGTGGCCCAAACTTGCTCTATTTCTTTTGACCTGGCTTCGGGGCTGCAGGTGGTGTGTGTGTGTGTGTTGGGGAAGGGTGGTTGCTCAGCCCGTGATTTAGTGAGAGCTGTTTCATCCCTTTATAGCATGGAAATGTCCCAATTCCATGTACCTTCCACGCTGCACCCTGTTGTGGGGTCCCTCCATTCGACTGGGTTTGTTTTTATGCCCCCTTGAGAAGTCCTGTATGTTTTGGTCAGGAGAGGTTAAGCGCTGCTTTTTATTCTGCCGCCATCTTAACCTGGAAAACCTCTAGGTCTGTTATTTTTTCAATAAGATATTTCATGTTTTCTTTTCTGTTTTTTTCATTCCTGTGATTCTTCTTTATTCTTTCTTGGTTTCTTATGAAATCATTAATTTGTAGATGGTCCATTCTGACTTCTAAGACCTCATTTTCCTCTGTAAATTTTTGGTTCTCCATTTTCAATTGACCAGTTTCTTCCTGTCTAATTTTCATTTTTCCTTGCATCCCTTTCATTTCTCTTGCCCACTTTTTCTCAACCTATCTTAATTGGTTTTTGAAGTCTTTTTGGCATTCTTTCAGAATCTGTGTCCAATCCATATTTTTCTTTTGTTCTTTGCATGTACTTCCTTTGCTTTTGCTGTCCCCTTCTGTGACTGTACATTGCTCTTTTTCTCCATAAAATTCTTTAGAGTTAGGTGCTTTTATTCTTGTTTGCTCATTTTTCCTATCTAATTATAGGTAAACTTTGGGGGGATGATGTGATGGTCTAAGGGGTGAGAGTTCTAAGAGGCCCCTTCCCCTGCTGATTTAATTGACATTTGAAATGCTAATAGCTTGAAGACTTTCCTTGGGCTTAGGTGGAAGCTCAGATCTTGATCAGGTCAGAGACTGATCAAATTCTAGACCCAGGCTTAGGCTCAAGTTTTTGGTCTCACCTGTGTACTTTATCTAATCATGCACACCTTTGATTGTCCTTTCTTGGACGTCTACCCTGAGCTTTAGACAAACAGATCAGTACTTAGTACTTATTAGTATCAATATTCCCAACGTGTGAACTGAGTTCTTATCCCAGGCTCAGACTAGAATTCCCAGTACTGGGGATTCAGACTGCTCCATAGGTTTGAAATTTAAGGGGTATGGGTTGGCTTGTACCACTATTTGCCCAGGCAGGACCTCAGGATCTGAATGTTAGGTTTGGTTTAAGATCAGAACCTGTGACAGCAGATATGGGGTGGGATGGGGAGGGTGGTTTGCTCTTGCTTTGCTCTTTACTCCTTGCTACAGATGCTTACTGGCTTTAACTCTTCTCTCACCATAATGCCCCAGATGTTTTCTACCTACCTTTCGGGTTTTTCTTTTCTTGAAAGTTGTTTCACTCTGTTTTCTTGTTGGTTCTTTAACTCTTTTATTCATTTTGTGGTGATATTTAATCTTGGTTGGAGGTTCTAGATTACTCCCCCATTTTGGTTCTACCCCCAGAATTCAGTCCTGATTCTTAACAATTCTCACTTCCTCATATTCTTTCTTTCTTCCAGGCATTACAGTTATTTGTATGTGTCTGTCTAGATCTAGACCCATTAAAAGAAAAGTTTTCTTCTCTAATCATCCCTGTATTTCCCCTAATGCATTCAGTGCATTTAGTGCATTTAGTGATTTCTCAATAAACAATAACCAGGACTGAGTAATTTTTTAGACTCCTGGTTACTCATGGTTTTAATGACTATTCATTTCATAACTGAACCAAGTTATAGTAGGGTAGGGATGAGGTAAGGAGTATTCTCTAACCACAATCTTTAACTTGGCCCTGAAGCTAACTTGCTAACTAAGCAATGAAAGAAGAAATCACTACAAGAAAAAAAATAAATTAATTACAAAAATTAATAAAGTACCAAACCAGTTAAAAATTCTGTTGGACAAATAAATTGGGAGTGTGGGTTACCTGTGATGAAGACTTCTAAAGAAAAGGGACAATCAAACAAAAACAACTAGAATCCCTCTCTGCCTTAATGCTTTTATCTTTCTTCTGAGGTTACTTTCACTTTGTTCTGTTCATAGTTGTTTTAAAGGTTATTTCTCCCATTAAATTGGGAGCTTCTTGAAACCAGTAATTGTTTTTGCTGTATAGGCTCGTTGGCCTTATAAGAGGGGTTGGAAGTTGAACATAGTGGTAAAAAGGAAACTCTTACCAAAGGTACGAGCAAGAGAAGAAAGAGCAGTCAAGCAAACAAGAAAGAGAGAAAAATTCAAAACTGAGAAAATCTTAATGGCAGTAATTACCAATAGGTATCCTGGATGATTTTGAGGCAAGATGTTTGTTTTCATGGAGATAAAACATGACACCTTTTCCAAAGAAGGCCATCTTATATATCAGAAAACATAGACAATTTCTTGTTTATTCATTGCTAGTTATGACTGAATATTAATATCCTCTCTTCCCCCCATGAGAATATTAATACGTTAAAAGACTATTTAATTGGTATTTGAGTAAATGTATGAGGATATGGGAAATGATCCTGGGTACTGGAAGTGAAAAGAACGGAAAACTAATATATACACAATGCCACATTCAGAGGGAACACAGGAGTGCTGTGGCGAAAAAAAAAGTGTAGCTTTCTAGATAAACAAAAGTTGATAGTTTTTACATTGATTTCCACTTTGAGTCAGGAGAATCACTTCTAAAACCCTCAGGAGTCTCCATTGCAGGGAATATTTCATCACAAAAGGTTCATTGTCACTCTGCACCAAGGAGACATTATCCACTGAACCTTTGATAGACTGCATCATGTCATACTTCAGCTGAGGACATCTATAAGCAGATTGGTGACACATTTACTATTAAAGCACCTTTCTGAGCCTCAGTGATCTATCATGCTAATCCATAAAACAGACATTGATGTGTCCTGGGCACTTTATTTTGGCAGATGAAATTCTATGATACATAAGTATGGAAGTTTGGGGATATTGTACTGATGCACTCAGTTCTCTCTTATCCATTCATCCATCCATCCATTTTTTAAGCATCAGCTCAAGTTTCATTACCCCAGTGGAACCTTTGTGATAAATTTTTTAAGAATATCAAATTTGGATTCAAAAGGCCTGGATTTGAATCTTAATTAGAAACTTAATAGTCAAATATGCTGTTTTGTTTTGGACTGAACCTGTGTTTTCATGACCTTTCTGATCTGGAATTATCACTTAAGCTGCATTGTATTATACTCCTTTGTCTTCAAAGCACTGAAGTTTAAAACAAGTTTTCTTTGACCACCCCAACCGAAAGTGACCTCATTCTTCTGTGTGCCTAAAGTATTTAATGTCCATACCTCTCAGTTGACACTTAGCATGAATGAATTTTAATTGTTATTTATGTTTTTCACTGTTAATTCTGAGCTAGACTTTTAGGTACTGGAGTAAAGATGAAGTCCTTGAAGTCCTTGAATCTCCAAGTTCCTTCATATAGTAGAATCTCAATAAATAAGTGTTACTCAACTGATCTAAGGTTTCTCAGTGGGTTGAATAAGAGAACTGGTAAATTAAGTGCTTTAAGAGTTTTGTCAAAATTACCACTCAGATACCTAGTGCCATCAAGATTTGTCCACTTCCTCCTAGCAACATTATTCTGAAATACTTCCTTCCCTTTAAAGTTGTAATATAGTAAAATTAGCTTAAAGTATCACTCTTCTTTGAAGGACCTAGAACTAAAGAAAGATCAAAGTATTAAACTAAATTAAACTTTAACTGTAGAATATCAAGTATAATTCAAGGTGAGGAGGCAATTGGGGATGATAGTGTTAGGTTCTTCCTGGAAACTCTGTTAGTTGCATCATGTTGGCAATTGTTTCTTATTTCAAACTACCCTGCAGGTTAGTAAAACATCTCAAAAGCTTACTTTCACTCCTTTGCTTTCTGCAACAATAGTGTGACCAGTCTCGGAAGTACAGGGTCTGGTGACTGAGAGACAGAGAAGAAAAGAAAGAGGAAATTAATTTAATAGATTTTTATAAATGTGTCTTTTGTAGCACCAGTCTTTTAGACTGCCAACACTTCACATTGGTAGTATGCCATTTATAGTTGGAGATGGGAAGGGTGGAACAGTCTTTTTTCCTAATTATTCTTTAATTGTTGAGGCAAATTCTATCTTATGATTCTTGGTTAAGGTAAGAATATTCTGAGAAGCACTATTTAAAAGGATCTAAGGGGAAAATTTTATTTAATTCTGCTTATTCTCCTAACCTTGAAAACAAGAATATAAAATCCACAGTGGTTATTATCTAATCCAATGCCAATTTTTGTTGCATGTGCCACAATAACATTTCTTATGCATGTCTCTTTCTTTCTAATTGAAAAGTTATCAATCTGATTTAGGACTTATCACACCCTTTTGTATTATTTTAATAGCCTCTGATTTAGATATGCTGGATCTAGCTATTCCTTTCCAAAATCCATCATCCATAAAGCAGCTAAAATATTATTAACATGTTATATCTAAAACACAGTAGAATAAAAATTTATTAAGGGTAAGAATTATTTCCTTCCTTCTTCCTTTTTTCCCCTTCCTTCCTTCCTTCTTTCTTGCCTTGAAATATTTGTTGTTATTTCTTTTTCTTTCCTATCATCCCAGCCACCTCCACTCTTTAAGGGGTAGCCCGATTAACTCTTTCAGAGGGTACACAAGATAAGCTTCAGAAGGAACAATTGACCTATCTTAAAGCTATAATTTGGTGTCATCAAAACTAGAAAACTTCAAACTATAGCTATGAGATCTTTTCAAAGCCCTTTGATCTAAATTAAAAGTGACATTGGTAGGGATATATAATGATAAAAAAGATCAGTTAATTTATTTTCATTGCCAATATCCCTATTATTTTGGCACAAGATATTTAATGGTAACTAGGGATTAAAAACATCACTTCTTCCGCAGTTCAATCTACAGCTAGTAAAACTTTTTGATTTCATGTTAACTTTCCAAATAAGTGATAATTAAGTATTGTGTTGGTCCTCCATTTCCTGCGATTCTCCTCTTAGAAAATGTTACCTTCCTGAAACTAATAAGCTCTTCAAAGTCAACTTGATATCATCATGCAAATATCATACTTGACTTTTTCTCTAGGTAGTCAAGATCAATATGTCTACTATTATCATATCACTATTTTGGAATCATTCCCATTCATCTCCAAGTTCCCATTAATGAAACTCTTTGAATAATTTCCCAGAGATGGAAACCATAGCACACTCCTTAACAGTATAATATCAAATTACCCAAATGGCAAGGGAGGGCAGACATCTCTTGAAATAGCAAAACATTTCACAGTCCCAAAAGTTCTATGAAGTACATTATTAAATTTAGGCAATCATATATTCTGAGGATGAAGTTAAAATAATCTTTCACGTGAAATGAAATTAAAGTAGTTGTTTAAAATCCCAAACTCTTTGGAGAGGAAATGATTTGCTTTTGGCTATATAGGCTAAATTGAATGGTAAGCTGAAGCATTTATCCTGATAATTAAGCCAGGGGATTCAATTTGGTCAGATTTATTTAGGTTGGCTGCCACCAGTATTCCATTCCAATGACAGTCGCTTAAGTCAGACAATCATATTTGTTTCTGGAGTTAGGTGCTATTGTCTAATTAATCGGTGAGTCTTGTTGAGGTTGTATCCACAAAGTCTCTTTCTTTTATCTTTTTCTCTTCACTTGCACAATCAGAGTCATAATTAATGTTTTGTTATATTTTGTCTGGACTATTGCATCAACTTCCCAGTTAATCTTTTTGTATACAACAAATTCCAAGGGTTGTAAAAGAGCCTGAGATGTCAGACTTTATGGAGAAAGGGAAAGATGGGCAAGGGTAGTGTTTAATTAAGATTAAAACAAAACAAAACAAAAAGATTTGTAATATGATCATAATTCTCTCTACTCCATTATCACCAGCTACGTGTCAGATAGAGAGCCTGGCCTGGAGTCAGGAAGACCTGAGATCAAATCTAGCCTCAGACACTTACTGCCTGGGTGACTCTGGACAAATCACTTAACCCTGTTTACCTCAGTTTCCTCATCTGTAAAATGAGCTAGGGAAAGGAAATGGCAAACCACTACAGTATGTTTGCTGAGAAAACCTCAAATGGGATCACCAAGATCCATACATGATTAAAAACAACTAAACAACAAAAATTATCATCAAAACAAAGAGGGTAAGAATACCCCTCCTGGTTTCTCTCTACACGTACCTTGGGAATCCTCTTTTTAAAATTCTCTTACTTCTTTTACCCTCCATAGCTAACTTTTTTTAAAAATTCTTACCTTTTTTCTTGGAATCAATATTAATAACACTGCCATTAGAACTTGGGTAAGGTTTTAAAGATGAGAAAATTTTTCTTTACTTGGTATACATTATAATAGATAAGATAATGTAACAAATGAATGACACTCAATGTTGCAGATGAAATGAATGACAAATAGTCAATGTGGCACCAATCAGAGAAAAGGATGTACTTGTACAGAAATATTTATAGCAACTCTTTCTGTGGGGACAAAGAACTAGAAGCCTAGGGGAATCAATTGGGAAATGGCTGAACAAGTTTTATTGGATATGATTGTGATGGAATACTATTGTGCCATAAGAAAGACAAACAAGATGATCAATGAAAAACCAGGGAAGACTTATATGACAAGATGCAAAGTAAAGCATTCAGAATCAGGAGAACATTGTATACAGTAACTGTAATAAAGTATGATAATTTGGCTGTAGATAACAACTATTATCAGCAATTCAAGGATCTAGGATAACTCCAAATCACTTTTGATGAAACTAATGAAATCTGAATGCGTTTTGAAGCATATCATTCTTCACTTTATTTCCTTCATCAATCTTTCTGTAGTATAAGTGATATATGCCTCCTTTCACTCTCTTCTTTCACTGCATGACAATCATATAAATATATATTGTATAACACATGTACATGCTATAACATATTAACTGCCATCTTGGGCAGGATGGGGAGATTAGCAAGTGTGAAAGAGAACATGATTTGCAAAATACAAGAAAACAATTATTAAATATTATATTGACATATAATCGGGAGAAAATTTAAAAAAAAAGAAGGCAATTGATTAGATATAGGAAATATAGGGGAATAATAACTTGAAGATGACTGTCAGGTTATGATCATAGTTGACTAGAAGGATAATATTATCCTTATCAGAAATAAGGAAATTTGAAAGACTATTGAATTTTAGTGAAATAATTCTCCTTTAGATATGTTATATTAACATCCAATTTGAGGTATCTAAATACAGCTGGTAATGTAGAATTATTACTCAGGAGAGAATATAGGCCCAGTAATGTAGCTCTACAAGCCATCTAACAAAAATAATAATTAAACCCTTTATAGTTGATGATATTTCCAAACAAAGCTGCTCTTATCTTTTTATAAAAGTTATAGAGTGTTATTGCTTTCCTCTTGTTTTTTCTCTTGGTTAGTTCTTGGGCATTGCTTGCCATTATTATGTTGGTTTTTCTTTCTCTGTCAGAAGTCTGGATGAGGCAGGCAGGCTCTCTGTGTACAGAGTTGTGGAGCAGTTTTTGCCTGAGCCTATTGTATGAGTCACATTGCAGTGCCACCCCTCTCAGCTTTATCCTCATGCCCAAGATCTGTGCTCTTTAGGCTTCTGGGGTATCAAGTCTAGCTGTTCTCAGGGTCAAGCCTCCTGGTTGTCCCAGTCAGCTGCCAGGACCCCAGATATTGCCCCATGCTTGCTTCTCTGCCTGAAGCTCCTTTATTAGTCTCAGCCACTGCTTCCACTGTCTGTCACCCCCACACACACACACACTCTAGGTCCGAGCCCAAAGTTTGCACTCAAGGTCCAAGCTCAAAGTCCCCTTATTTAGTCTCTGGTGATCTTAAATCTTGCTGCTCTCAGGAGCAGTTAGTTGCCAAGAACTTAGTGAATGCCCCACGCTTGGTCTAACTCTTGTAAGCTGCCTCTGGCACTGTAGGTGGGGTGGGGGAGGATTGATCAGCTTGCATTTTATGGGGAGCTATTTCACCCCCTTATAGCATGGAAATGCTGAAATCCCACGTACCTTCAATGCTACACCCTGTTGTGGGTATCATTCATCTGGATTTGGTTTTTGTGTCCTTTTGAAGTATCATGTATCACATGGTTAGGAGAGTTAAGCACCCAAATTCCACTCTGCAGCCATCTTAACCTGGAACTCTTAAAACTCCTTTTAGAGGTTCATATTATCTGCTTATAGTTTTACCCCTAAATCTTAAGATATATCAATCAACCTTTAGAAAAATAAGAAATCCAATTAACAAATAGAATTCTGGAATGACTGTTAGAACTGTAAAAGAAAAAGGGTTTGGTCATGTCAAAAATACATTCCTTCCTCACTTCTCCCTTATCAAGGCCCTTGTTTTCTTTGAAGAAGAAGGGACTCAGGCACCTTCTCCTTCATGACACTTTTCACTGTTGACACTCCTTTCCAACATACCCAGGATTAAGAATTCTAGATTGATTAAAATGATTTATATTTTCATACATTTTCCCATGTCGTATCTCCATTTAGGTAAATATAAACTCTTTGTGGGCAAAGATGGCTTTTAGATTTTTCTTTGTCACACCAAAGTCTTGGAAATAGTAATTACTAAATGAACGTTTGTTGAATTCAGTTGGAGTGAGGGAATGCAACTAACTTTAAGCAAACATGCTATTTTAGCTCAGATTAAACTACACCATTCCTTTATTTGAATTTTTGTGAGTATTCCCCCATTTGAAATTACTGAACTGTGAACCCTGCACAAACACAGAATAAAAACCCAGTATTTATAATCTGCTGAGGTTATAAAAGAGAGTTCTCAGTCTCTCTCTCCTTCTATTTGTGTTCCTTTTATTCTCTGAGAACTGTGGTTTTTAGCTCAGGTATATTAAGTGTCCAAATTGAAAAAAACATTTTCAAATTTAAAAAATAGTGATAAAGGAAAGAGGACGTTTGAGAGGTTGTATAACCATTTTTCATTTGGCTACTTAGGAATATTTTGGATTAACTCTAGGTCTAAATAACTAAAGAGAGACAGCAGCTTTTTTTTCTCCCAGTTTCTTGACAACCAGACAGTTCAGTCTTTGACAACACAGAAGGTCTTGTGATTAGTGAAGTGTATACAATTATCTGCTCAATTGTTAAATCACAGCGCATCCCAATAACCCTAGCATGGTGCTTTTAATGGGCAATACATTCCCAAAGAAGGCAACTGCCTTGCTAACAGTATTGAACCAAATCATCAAAATTCAAAGACGGGTCCATGAAATGTTAAAATTTCATCTGCAAAATGCATGCTCGGCAGCAATATCTGGATTAATGGGCAACCCTTCAAATATAATAACATATGCTTGTTTCAGCCTATGAAACACATGTGATTATTAGTAAAGTATGTGGCCTGACTAAGGAGCAATATAAAATGAATTAAGTAATGACATATCCTGAATTAATAAGTCTTTCCTTTAGATTGTATTGATATGCCATAAGCTAAACAAACTAACCAACATCTCATAGCTGTTAGGAGTGGCTCCTGTTATCCTTCAGACCTGCCAGTCCCACAAAGTAAGCTGCCCTTAGAGTATCCATTTTCAGAAAAGTAACGAACTGCAACAAAGATCAGACCTGGCTAGGATTTGAAGACTTTTGAATTCATTGCCATCTTTGAATTTTATAAATTTGAAAAATTAAATATCAAAAGATTAAATAACTTTGTCATGGTCACATTTTATTTCTTGGGAGTGATAATGAGGCATCTAGCTTTCAAGGCTGAATCTTTATCTTCTGCAGTATAAAGTCTCCCTTAATCAACCTTCATAGAATCTCAAATAAATGAACACTCACCAACTTTAATCTCTGGATAGAAACTGACATCTATAGCCTGCTTTTCTAAAGTATTTATTTTCCCTTCAAGTTCAAAAATTTATATTGTTTTATTTTTTCCCCAGTTAGTTGCTCTGGAGCATGTCCATGAAAAAATTGATGGTAAAAAAAATACCCATAATAATAGACAGAATGGAATAAATATATCCACTCAACCTTCATTAAACAAGCAGAGGAAAGCAGAGTTGGGATGTTACCCAGGGAATTAGATCAAGGGAGTCAGTTTAACTGGTGCAGTCACATCAAATTGCTTCACCTTTTTTTTCCTCCAAGTCAGATCTAGGGAGAGGGCAAAAGTGGAAAGGAATTTGAATGCTGAGTAATCACCTTAACAACCAGTGCTGTGTTGCCTTAAATGTGTTCAGTATATCCATAAGGTTAGGAAGGTCACCCTGGCTAAAAAGTGTAGAAGTTGAACAATATAAAATAAGAAGTCTCAACCTTGTTCTCATGAACTGAGATTTTCTCACTAGTCACTTCACTATTTTCTATAAACTCAGCAAAAATCTTTAAACCTAACTGGCTTATAAATGGAGACCACTGATCGTTTGGGAAATGGGTCAGTGAAATAAATTTTCATAACTGGAGAAATGACTAAAAACACATGATTTTAGGCAATGTGGCATAGTGAAAAGAACACTAGGTTTGGAGAACAAGAATGCAAGTTCAAATTCTATTTCTATTACATTTTTTGTTCTTTTATGTCCCAGATGAATCACTTAATATCTAGGGCTCTCAATTTCCTCATCTGCCAAATAATGAGATAATTCTCAGTGGTCTCAAAGATTACTTCCAGCT
Source organism: Gracilinanus agilis (assembly GCF_016433145.1). Lineage (NCBI taxonomy): Eukaryota > Metazoa > Chordata > Mammalia > Didelphimorphia > Didelphidae > Gracilinanus > Gracilinanus agilis. The sequence goes on along the minus strand of NC_058132.1, from coordinate 315,769,153 downwards.
TTAAATCTATCACTCCCTGATTATGGTTAGTAATGATACCTTAATTATACACATATACCACATACTTGGGAAATGAATGAATTTATTCTGTTAAAGAAACAGAATCAGAGCAGTCTTAATATTATTGCTATAAATGAAACTAGAAATGACATCTAAGTTGTAACTAAATGGGTGGCCAACAGGTTTTCCCTGGTGGGATAAATAAAGGAGTTGACAGAATTGGTTTTATTGTGAGTTCAAAGGAAACAAATAATTTTTGTTTAATATTAAAATATTAAATGTTAATTTAATGGAACATTTGGTTATCTCATATTGCTATGTTTATACCATGTTTTTATGGAAAGACCATCAAGAAAGTCTTTTGAGTTTATATATCCTAAAAAATCTGCTATACACAACATGGTAGATAAATTCTATTAAAAAATCATTAAGGATGGGGGCAGCTGGGTAGCTCAGTGGAGTGAGAGTCAGGCCTAGAGACAGGAGGTCCTAGGTTCAAACCCGGCCTCAGCCACTTCCCAGCTGTGTGACCCTGGGCAAGTCACTTGACCCCCATTGCCCACCCTTACCACTCTTCCACCTATAAGACAATACACCAAAAATTAAGGGTTAAAAAAAATCATTAAGGCCCTTCAACTTAAACCAACATATACTTTAAAGTCAGTGATCTAGATGTTAAAGTGAGCATAAGAGACAATAGAGACAAATGGTTTTGGAAAAAATGACCCAGGATCAAAACAAAAACAAAAACAAAAAACGTGCGAGGTCATTTTATTTTTTAGTTTATTGCAAAGCTTTATACATACATATTTCAAGAAGAGAGATGGAAAATAGTGGGAATGGCAAATACTGCACAATAGTACAAAATGAAATTGATTGTATTAGAAAAATAAAGGGGAAAAATGTCCTATTAGATGTTTGCTTTTAGTCAGATCATTTACTTGTTAAAGCCAAGATCAAAATCAATAATAAATTAAAATAAACAATAAAAATAAGGAAATAATTACATCCAATCAAGGCAATTTCCCTCCTGACCAATTTGAACAAACCATTGACATGCAAGTGGAAAAATGGAAAATAGATAAAAGAATAGATAGCCATAAAGAATATCACCTTTTCCAAAGGAAGTTTTGCCAATGAAAATAAATTGCCACATCAAGGACAATAAAAAACATAGGAATCAGTGTATTTAGCAAACATTTTATCTCTTTATTGAGTGGAGGGATATGATACTCATGGGCAATCCCAATTTAGAACACAAAGTAGCTTGTGAAAATTTAAGGAGGACCAGTGTAAACCATTATAGGCTTATAAGTAGTATCGCCTCATAAAATACTAAGAAGTAGTATAAGGGAAAACAAGTTTCAAACAGTTTCACTTGAAAACTCATTAAGCCTTTTTGGCCCAATAATATTTAAGACGTAAGAATTTAAATGACCACAAATGGATTTTTTAAAGAATAGAAAGCATCTTCAAAGACTTCTATAAATTTCTTCTCCACCATATTTGAGATCCTAATATGACACAACCCTTAATGTATTGCTGTGGAAATGACACTAAAGAAAAAAAAATAGAGAAAAATGGGATCAAACAAAATATATTTCAAAATATAGATTTGAACTCAGGTCTTCCTAACTCTAGGCTGGGCACTCTTTCAATTGTGCCACAGAACTGTCCTTACAGGATACAATATTCTATTTGGCATCTAAAGCCCTTTCAGTTTGGTGCCTTCCTACTTTCCAGTCTTATCTTACTCTATTTCTTTCAACATACTCTGTGATCCAGTTATACCACCATACTTGCTATTCCTCATGCAGGATTCTCCATGATTTTGTATTCTCATACTGGAATGCTTTCCTGTTTTTATTATTTATTGATGGAGCTCTTCATTTGGCAGAGTAAATTCTCCCTTAAGGGCTTTCTTCTCAATTATATGTGAAATGTAGAGATATGAACAATTGAAATGATACAAGATTCATTAAAAGATGAAATAACAGACATCATTTTGTTCCATCATTAGTATAAATGTTAAAAAAGGAACTTTTTTCTAACCAAAATCTACTGTCATGGAAACTATGTTCCTCAGAGTTCAAATATGATGGATTCTTTAGAGATTTGTGGGCTGTGGGCAAGACTTGAAAAAAGCCCTTGTAAGCTACTCTACATCCGGGGCCTTGATTTTCATTGTAATGTAAGAAAGTTCCCTATCACAAACATGGGGCTATGATAGTAGATATTTTTGGCATTAAAATAGGAGCATTTGCAAACAATAATATTTTTAAAAGTATCTCTCATTGTCCCATTCCATAAGCTCCTACTTGCCCTCAGAATATACACCCTCAGAAACTGACCTTTCTAAATACTCTTGATTGAGCATTTGGATGGTAACAATGCTGGTCAGTGCTATTAATCCAAATATCAACATCGGTGCATAGGTGAAGTCCTAATATTTTCTCTCAATTAATGTTCTCAGTTCAAAGGTCTATTTTTTCTTTTTATACCAACCTTATAAATGACATCTCTCCCTAAGTGCAACATCAATACCTACTTCAAGACAAAATCAACTGGAAATCCTTGTGAATTCTAAGGAAAAAGTTAACAATCCATTTTATGAATTCTGCAACAGTCATCTCTTGTCCAAAATGAACTATTTTAAATTCACCCTTCAGCAGCTCATAAATATCTTAAAAGGGGAACTAATCCCTTCACCATTGTCCAGGACATGATGGTAATTGCTTTTATATTTTATTTTATCTGCACATAACATTAGGGCCTGGAGCTTGCCCAACATAAGACTAGTGGAAAGAAAACTAAATTCCTAGATTCTATTTCCAATTCTTCTAATGTTTAGCTGTATAAAATTTAGTAACTTCTCTGATTTCTCTGAGAATTAGTTCTCTTTGTAAAATACAGATAATACAACAAATGGGGAATGGTATAATAAGTTGTAGTAGATGATTGCAAGGGAATCCTATTGTGCTGTAAGAAATGGTGATCAAGATGCTTCAGAAGAACCTAGAAAGACATACATGAACTGATTCAGACTTAAGTGAATAGAAACAGAAGAACATTATTCATAGTAACAGTAATACTTTATCATTAACAATTGTGAATGCTTGGCTATACTCAGCAGTATGATGATCTAAGACAGTTCAAAAATACTCATGATGAAAAATGTTATCTACCTGCAGAAAAAGAAAATTGTAATCTGAATGGAGGTTGAAGCATATCATTTTAAACTTTTTTATTCATGATATATGTGTATGAGGTATGCATGCAATACACATATATGAACTCAAACACATACAGTTACGCACATATGTATAAATATATGTATATATTCCTTTTACAACATGATGAATATGGAAATATGTTTTGTATGACAATACATGTATAATTTATATCAAAATACTTAACCTTCTCAGAGAGGAGAAAGGGAAGGAAGAGAGGGGATTTAGAACTCAAAATGTTAGAAAATGAATGCTAAATTTTGTTGTTACATATAATTTAAAATATTAAAGTAGAACAGAATAAAACATTGATAATACCATGAATTTTATCAAATTCTCAGAAAGGATAAAATATGAATATATGTGGAAAGATTTGGAAAAATATAAAGTACTTTGTGTTCATATGTAAGGAATCAATTAAATCTGAAGAACAAGTGAATTTGGTGTGATCTAGTCGATTTAGGGTATTCCCTAATATATGGTGTCTAATATATGCTTATACCCTAGGTAGGACTTGTCATCTCAGCATGTTAATTCCTATTTAGTCCCTTTAACAATTTCCAAATATCATATAGAATTTATTACATTTTGATAGATAATCTGACATTTCCAAAGGTGGTCAAATGATTTTCTCATATTTTTAAAGCTAATCCTCAAATTTTCTTTTTACTCTAGATATTTTTGGTTTAAATATTTCTGTACCTAATCCTTTTTTATACAGCACATTTACAGTGAAATCCTCAGAGGAAGGAAGGAAGGAAGGAAGGAAGGAAGGAAGGAAGGAAGGAAGGAAGGAAAGAAGGAAGGAAGGAAAGAAGAAGGATGGTATTAGAGAAGAGGAAGAAAAGGAGAAAAAGAAGAGAGGGAGGGAGGGAGGAAGGAAAAGTGAGGGAAAGGAAAAAGTAAGAAAGGAGGAAGGAGGCAATCAAGGACGGGTAGAAAAGAGGGAAGAAAGGAGGAAAAGATAGAAAGAGGAAGAGAAGAAATAATTTCCACAATGTATGTGTTTGAGACATTCTGTTTTATTCACTTGACTTCTATGAAAAAGCAAGCAAAACACGTTTCAGTGATTTTTCCCTCTATTGATGAGACCTAACAAAAAGAAGTGTCTAATGGTGATTTGAAACTTTCAGATTTATTGCCCAAATGAGTCAAGGAAAGAGTATAGATGGGAGAGTAGTTGTACAGGTAGATTTGAAAAGACCTTACATAGATTTGCCTTCAAAGATGTCAACACATTTTGAGAGGTACCTACTGCATAGGTGTTACTGCAAAAGATAAGGAAATAAATGACACATGGTTTCTGTTAGTAAGAAGCTTATCATATCTTTGGAAATTGGCATACGAAAGAAATACTGGAAAATACAAAGGTATCAATCAATTAATTAGTTGATATGCATTCATTAAGTACTTGCTCAGTGCAGGTTCTATGCTACTCAGTGAATATACAAAGACAAAAAAGTGGAAATAGTCCTTCCCCTAGAAACTTGAATTATATCAAGGGAAATAATATACAACAGCTGAACTTAAAATAGATAGTGTTCTTTTTGTTAGGGGAGGGGGAGGATAAACAATTATAGGAGAAGGAAAAACTCAATATAATTAGTGCTTGAGTTTAACCATGAAAGAAACTCATATTTTTAAGAGGTGAAGATAAAAATTGTATGTTCCAGGAATGGAAAACCAATGAAAAAGCAAAGAGACATGAAACAGAATATTAGTTATGAAGAATAAGAATAGTAGATAAGATCATTTTGGTTGGACATTGAGTATATGAAAGGGATAAATGTGTAATAACCCCAGAAAGGTAACGTTTGGTCTATATTGTGAAGATACTTATATGTAACCAACGAAGTTAATATTTTTGTGAGGAAGGATAGGGAACATATGGAATTTACTAATAGTCTGTATTTGAATTGGGGTAGGTGACATGGTAGAACAGGTGATTCTATCATTTGTTTCATCCAGAAGATTTGACATTGCAGTGGCAAAAATAAAAGGTATGGCTACATGATATAATCCACTATTGACACTGAAAAAAATGCTATCTTCTTGACCAATACTTAAATTAGGAAGGAAAGAAAGAAGATGAAGGGATTTGATGAGAGGAGCAAGGAAGGGAATGAAGTGGGCAGGGTTGCTGCAGGCTAAAATCCACCATTCTATATAGAAGTATAGCAATGAAATACTTTGAGCTCTCAGTGCTATGACACTGATCCTTCTACATTGTCAAAGTTCAACAGCAGCATCTGATTTCCAATAATCTAGAAGACCCAAATAGTACTTTATGATTAGGCCAATGACATTTTGTACTTACCTAATAGCGAACAGCTTCTTGGGAAATGCCAAGAAAAATTTTTTCCCAATACCTGGAGAAAGAAGGGTTTCATCTCCCAGGCAAGTATGTTTGCCATCCATTATGCATGTGGGAATTTTGTTTTGTTTTTGGTGTTTGCTTTTGTTCTTGATGTTTTTACCACTGTAATAAAAATTTAAACTTCTTAGAGTCAATGAAAAAGTGACTATACAATATTTACTCAGATTTATTCAGGTCACAGTTCAGCACAAATGAGAAATGTATAAAGTGTGATCATAGCACAGGATAACTGGAGGTGACCTAATCATGGCACATTGACTGACTTAGAGAGATTCTACTCTAAAGACTAGTGAAAGAAATGGCTGCGTAGATAGTTTTTTTTTTCTAACAGAACAATTTGCAACTATTTTATGTGACAAATTCCACATATGTACAGAGGCAATGTGGTTTAAATTTTTTTGTACATATCTGCATTAAAGAAAGTCAACATTCTAAGAAATTAGGGGAAACTGGAAATTAGTGAAAAACAGATATCACAAATATATCTGGACTAAAGAATATAAAATGCTGTTTTCCTGAGGGGTTGTCCTCCCACCCCAAACCCAAAAGCTCAATTGTCTAAATAGTCCAAACATAATTTAGTGGCTATATTTTTTAAAATGGAGAATACTTTCATTAAGTCCATTAAGATCCTTTGAGTCAGAGATCTTTTGCTGAGATTGACCAACTAAAGACATCTGGAAACCAATTAGATTATTAATTACTTCATAGAAGGGGTAATTAAGACAGTGGCCTCTGAAGATATTTGAATTAGTATATTAGAATGGGGAACAATGTTTGGCCAATTCAACTATTCTCAGCACCCATATCTTATAAGGAAATGGGAATTTTGGCCACTTAAATACCTTTGGGAGAAAACAAATCCCTTAGGTTTGGTGGGACCTAGATCCTGGAACAAAAAACTGAATAGAAGAAAAGCAAAAACTCATTTGAATGGACCTCTTGTAGTGGATTTATGGGAGCAAATAAAAAAATCATCAAAAATATGAGCAGATATGAATAGGTTGCTCTATCCATTTTGTGCAGTAGAAATTATATTGATGATATTCTAGATACTGATTTGCAATGAAATATGAAAGTATTAGATGCATTTGTCAGCAAGGTACTGACAAGGTAAAAAGTAGTAACTGAGTAAAATATATTTAGAGATCAATGTTTATTCATTTCAGTTGAATCTGATCCTTTGGTATCCTATTTGGGGTTTTCTTGGCAAAGACACTAGAGTGGTTTGCCATTTTCTTTTCTAGTTCTTTTTGTAGATGAGAAAACTGAGGCAAACAGGGTTAAGCGTCTTGCCAAAGGTCACATAGCTAGGAAAGGTCTGAGTTGGATTTGAATCCGGTTCTGATTCCAGACCTAGCACTCTATCCACTGTGCCACCTAGCTGTCTTAAGATCAAATATTAAGAAATAGAACAGATTTTCTGATACAGAAGGTATTTTATAGACAGAAAACAGAGAGTCCAGGGATAATTTCCATTCCATTGGTTTCTTGAACCCAAGTCAGAACCCATTTTTTTCTCAGTAGCTTCAGGGACTAAAGGCTCTGATTAAGCGTGGGGCAGGTAAAATTAAATTCAAGTTCAATATCAAGACAAAGGTTAAGTCTCCAGACTTTTTAACCCTCCTTTTTCCCTGGGAGTGACTAAAGCCCAAAAACCATGGTCAAGGGGCCATGTTCTGTTTTCCTCAGAAGTTTGAGGGCCAGAAGGACCAGGGCCCAGGATAGTGACATAGGCAACAATGGGAAAGTGAAGGGCTGGCAGTTTGTCTGCCTGCATGGATAGTAAAAGAGATGAATGGCTGAAATCTGTGACCTGCTGAGGGAGACAGCCTGGCATCAGAGTACCTCCTTGGGTTCAATGTTCATTTGCTGCTAGGAGAAAGGAGCAAAATGTTCTACCTTACTATTTTTCCCTTATGATTATTCATTGGACTCTGGGAAAATCATCTTTGACCTTTGTCTCGCTCTGGACTCTGGCCATCCGACTTTCTACACATAGGCTGTGCAGAGAATAAGAGCCTGGCCTCTGAACATTTTCTGGGGTTTTTGACTTGTCCCAGGAACAAAATTTGGGTTTCTGCCTCTTCTTTTTCCCTGACTATCTGATCCTAGAATCAGATTCTAGCACCTGGGGCATCCTTAGTGCAGCAGATAAAATTTTGGATTATCTTTCATCAAATCTAGATTCTAATACCTTCTCTTACTGATCTTGGATTTGTTCAAAGGACATAAGACCGATGTATGTATGTATACATATAAAGAATATATGTGTATATATAGGGCACATATCAAATAAAAATAAAATAAACAGACATGAAGGAAAATTAGTGATCTACTAAAGTTAGTAATAAATGGTTGCAATAAATAGAAAATGTTTCTTGAATGGTGCTTGCCTTATTTTCTCACTTTAGTCCAATTCTGACCAATAGTGGAATGTATACCCTTTCTTTCTTCCATCCTCCCTTTCTCCTTCCCTTTCTTCTTTTATCCTTCCTTCCTTTCTCCCCCTTCCTCTTACCCTTTCCTTCCTTCCTTTCTTCCTTCCTCTTTTCCTCCCTCTCTCCTTCCCTCCCTCCCTTTTCTCTCTCTTCCTCCCTCCTTCCTCCCAACCCATTTCTTTCCTTCCTTCCTTCCTTCCTTCCTTCCTTCCTTCCTTCCTTCCTTCCTTCCTTCCTCCCTCCCTCCCACCCAACCTACTCTCTCTCTGTTTTTGTCTCTCTTTAAAGAGAGCAAACCTTGGAAAACAAGTTAAGACCTAATCATTTTATCGTATATTGAGTAGAAAATAAAGTCTTCTCCACAATAGTTTCTAGAATCCCAGCGTACTTAGACATTATCTTATTGTACTTGAAAGAATTTTTCCCCATTTGACCACTTTGGTCTAATTGCTTCCTGTGCATCTTTGCTCTGTGGGAAAATCTACAAATGACTCTGGAGCAGGAGGATACCTTATTTTTCCTTAAGGCATTGGAAGCTGCTAATTACCATCCAAAGATGTCCATTCACAACCACTTGATATATAGTTCTTTATCTCAAATGATTAAATATTTATTATTTAAATGTTTACTAAATGTAAGGGTACTGTATTCTTGAAATTGCTTCCCTCCAGGGGAAACAACAACAACAACAATAGAAAAGGATAAGTTAGGAACTGAGAAACATCTCCTAGCCTGGATGGAGAAGAAACATCTCAGCAGGAGAGAGCCACATAAATCAGAGAGATTACAGGCTGCCTTCTATTAAGTCTCAAAAATATGATAATTATTTGGCACTTTAAAAAAATCACACAGTTCCCTATCTCATGACTCTTTTGTTCCTGTTCCACACACCATTATCTATCTACTCTTTAGCAAGTAAATCAAACCTTTGAGGTCTGACTTTGTAATCACTCTCTCCAGTACTTCATTAGATTCACTGTTTTGTTCCCATCCTGGAAACAGTGCTTTAAAAAAAAAAAGTGGTACCTCCCACCTGCTTGCTGAAGATCAAATTCAACGGAAGTCCTTGACCTTTGAAAATGTGAGGGGAGCACAGCCGTATTGAAAGATAGATATCAAAAGGGGGGCTGATGAAACAAACTTAAAAAAAAAAGATTAGAGTTTGCCTTTTTTTTTTTTTTTTCGTTTTCACGGTGCACTTTCAGAGGCGCGTTCTTTTTGCTTTCCAAGGTCACAAAGATGTGATGGCACAGAGGCAAACTCACAGGGGTTTTGATAAGCTCTCTAGTTAATGCTTCTGAATCAAATCCCATGCATTAAATTTATGAACATTTCTTCATAACTGTTAATATGTAGAAACCAGCAAATACTTCTAAGAGGTATTAAGGAACAGGGAAAATGAAATATTCTTTTCTGTTTTTAAAATTGAGGACAGTTACCAACCTGGGGGAAACTTTTCCCACACATCTGAAGAGTACTTTAGGAATAATACTATGTAGACAGGAAACACAGGTTTGGAGATGGGTTGTTGGCTCACTAGTTGTATGACCTTGGGAGAGCAAGCCATTTGGCTTCCAAGCCTCAATTTTCTTTTTCTCCATGAAATGAAAGAGAGGTACTAGATGGTATCTAAGAACCTTTCTGGCTAGAACATTCCAATTCTAAATCAAGATTTCAATTGTGAGAAACTAATATTTTAAGAATGATATAGTCCTGTTTCTAGAATTGTATTGAGTTGAATATGATGTTCTACCATATGCATGCCACCTAAATACCACAGAAATTAAAATATTTCATTCAATATAGTTCAATAAATTAAATTATCCCACTGGGATGTAATCTCCTTGTAAGAAGGGATCATTGTATTCTTTTAACCTATATGCCTAACACCTAGTACAGAACTTTATATGTAATAGTTACTTAATAAATAACAGATTATTGACTGGATGAGGAATATATGTGAAGTATATTAGGGGACTGCAGGAAATACAAACAAACAAACAAAAAACACCCTAAAGTTCAAAAGACCTTGGACGGAATAGGAAGAGGTTTGTTTTGTTTTGTTTTAATTAAGTACTTATTATTTGCCTACTACTATTTTTTGATGATCGTTAACATTTATATAACATTTTACAGGAATAAAACACAAAAATAAAACTATATAAATGATATCCAAGTTAAATATTCTAATACATGAGATGAGTTATGCTAAGAAGTCAACATCACTGTGTGAACATACGAAGAACACATTTATGATTTTATGTGAGTCTGGGGTTGGGAAAGCAATCACTAAAAAGAAATCTGCCATTTTCATGGAATTTTAGCTTTTAAGAGTTATATAAGCATAAAGTTGTATTTCTCCAACAATCCTCAAAAATATCTCTAGAAAAAATAGGAATTTTATATGAGGTAGATTCTCATATCAGCTTCCTCCCTGAAAGATCGCTTAGATTTCTCCCTAGTGGCAAAAAGAAAAATGGAAATTTTGATGGGAAAGTAGAGATAATGTATAGTACAGAATATTGATTAAGAGAAAAAAGGCCTAATTCTATGCTATAATGGGCAATAAACATATATTTTAAAACAACCTACTGTGTGCCAAGCAATGGTAATATTAAAATCAAAGTAAAAACAGTCTCTTTCCTCAATGAGTTTATAGCCAGGGGGAGTATAAATAACTACATATAACTATACATAGGCAGATATAAATATATACAAATATATACACATACATATATATATACATATATATATATGTATATATATATATATAAAATCAGAATAAAAAAATAGAAGAAATAGATTAAAGGTCATTTGAGGGAGGGTATGGGCTAATAATCAATAGACTAGCAAGGACATGATGTGGGATGTGGCATTTGAGCTGAGCCCACAAGCTAGCTAGATATTCTGAATGATAGAAGTGAAGAGGGAGAACATTCCTGGAGTAGAAGACAGCCCAGACAAACAAACATCCAGGGGGTCACTATTTGCCATGGTGGGAAATGGAAGCATCTGAAGAAGACATTGAAGGCTGGAAAGGAGCATACTACAAACAACTTATGATGTCAGGTTTTCAATTTCCCCCTATGTTACTCCACTTTGGGCAATTTAAGGTTTTTTGTTTGTTTGTTTTTTTAAGATGTCTGTGGATTTTGTTTGTGAGATGACCCAATTGTAGTCATTAATGAACCAAATTCAAGTCTGGGATCTAGCCCTAGCTCTGTAATGTATTAATGGGTTAAAATAGATGAGTGTTTTAGGGGGAATTGGGAAGGTGGAAAAGAAATTAAAAAGTAAGTATAAGCTATAACAGCTAAGGGGTGATTCAGGAGTTAGCAATAAAATAATTTCACTCCTTGATTCACTTCTCTGTATATCCTTCCAGCACTAATTAACTAATGCCATATATTTACCTTGCCTGATGAAATAGTTCAATTAAAGTTCAGCTGTGATTACACTGAATGTGCTAAGGCCAGAAGGCCTTGCTGAGTGACATCATCCTAAAATTACAAGGAAAAAAAGGAAAGGAAAACCAATAGTAAGTTATTATGGGCTTATTTATAATAAATGCAGAGTCTCATTTTTGTATCACTGCTCATATTAGTTAATAATCCATGAGCACATTTTTTGGTGAAAAAATCTGAGAATCTTCTAGGGATATCATTTGCAATGGTGCTAAAAAGTACTTGGAAGTTTTGCAAAGTGCTTTACATACATTATTTCAATTGCTTTTCACAATAATCTCTATTTTATTTTTACCTCCATCATACAGATGATGAAAATGATGTTCAGCTAGGCTAAGTGACTTGCCCCTGAGTCTAATTGCTAGTGAATATAGATTTCCTTTGGTCGTGTTGACAGAAAACAAGGAGACTAGGGACAAGGTTACCAAGAGATTCTCAAGTTCCATGACTGACTCAGACCACTGGATTTTGAGGGAGTTTGTGAGTAATAGTATCAGGGAAATATTGCAAGAAAAAAAAGAATAAGGGGAACCATGGATGTTAAAAAAAAGATGTTACTTTTAACGTCATTTCCTCTGCTAAGTTCATATCATTTTCTGATATTCAACCATTTGACAATATGAAGGACTTTGGTTGCAAAAATCTTCATTTCTGGATCTTCTGTTGTGGCTATAAAGTTTCCAGAAGCAATGTCCAGGCTCCATAATCATAGATACTTTTCCCCCCGGGTTAAGGACATTGGACTGGAAGAAACATTATTCCTAAGGCTATTGAGTTCAGGGCCCTTGGGTGTCACTATCAAACTCTAAGGGAAGATGATGGTTAAAGCAGTGGTGATGGTTTGCTTAGCTTGACATGAGCTGCCCTCAGTCTCTCTCTTGGGGTCTGTAAAGATTAAAATTAATATACAATAACTATTTTATTTTATAATGTTGATTAATAATAACTAAAGTAAAAAAGCTAGCTAATAAAGCCATAGTTTCACAAAAAGAGAGAGAGAGAGAAAGGTGGAGTTTCAGTCAACTATATACGAAACGTGACCATGCAACATGGTAGAGAGATTAAAAGGAATTTTGGGAAATACAAAAGGGATTCTGGGGAACATAGTTCAAAGGTACAAAGTTCTCTAATTATACAGATTCCCTTTCTGCTTCCACTGGATGGGCTTACATGTCCAGTGTATATCATTTCATAAGCATGGCTGAACCCTTTTCCAGAGGATTTGCTACTTCAGATATTAGCTGTGAGGATCAATACAAACTATATCCCAGCTAAAACTGTGATTTTTTTTTGAGAGGCACTAGCAGCTAGTTTGTGGAAGAGGTAGAGAAGAATCAGCAAAGGCCTAATGTAGAAAGTAACACTTGAACTTAGCATTGAAGAGAGGTGGGGATTCTTAGAGGCAGTGATGAGGATATAATATATTTCCAGAATGATGAAAATGCTATGTGAAGGCATGGATTAAAGATAGAACACAATCACTATCAGGCACAGATAATATCAAATAAACCTTTTTGGCTGGAACATGACACCTATGGCTGAAAAGTTATGTGATATGTCTAAAACGATAGGCCAAAGACAGATTTTGCAAAGCTTTAAATGTCAAAAAAGAAGCCTCATCTAATTTCTCCTAAAGGAAATGGGGATCCACTGGAACTTTTTGAGCAGGAAACTGTGCTCAGATATGTGCACTTTAGCAGCTGAGTAAAGAAGAGATTGGAGCAGGGGAAGTAAGGAGTCCACAACATGGCAGAAATAGGAATTTACATGCAATAAGCCATGCTAGAATTTGAGGATTCACAGACAAAAAGAAAAACAGTCAAAATCTTCAAGGACCTTACATTCCACTGAGGAATATAGCATGGAAAAAGCAGGGAAATACATGATAGTTTGAAAAGTGATAAAGAATTAAAAACACTGGGAATGGGAGTGGTCAGGCAGGGAGTCCAAAAAGCTTTTCCATAGAAGGGAGATCCTAAACTGAGCCTTGGATGAAGTTGGGGACTCTGGAATTGTTATGGGTATTGTAACAGGTATAGGTGAGGAAGCAATGCCTACTAGACATGGGGCAGGGTGAGGGTGGTGGGAAAATTGTCAGCAACTGGGGTTTGGCCAGCACAGAGCTAATATAAGCCATTCAAAAATGACTTGATGTGGAGGGGGAAAAGGAACTAAGCATTTGTATACCACCTGTAGTAGTTTGTGCATTATTATCTCATTTGATCCTCACAACCAGCCTGGGAGATAGATGCTTTTATTATCCCCCCTTTGAAAAAAATGAAGCAAATAGGGGTTATGTGAGATCTGCTCAAGGTAATATTGCTAGTAGGGTCTAAGGCCAGATTTGAATTTAGATCTTTCTTACACGAAACCTAGTGTTCTTTCCACTGTATTGCCTAGCTACCCCATTATTCACCTTACCAACTACACACACACACACACACACACACACACACACACACACTCACACACACACATTTCTCTAAGACATTTGCATTGTATTTATAAATATAAATGTTCTTTTGCTTGTCTGATTATAACATCCCATTAATTAAGTCAATTCAAGACATAGGCTCAATGAATAAGAAACTAGGGAAAATGTATACACTTAAAAATATGACACATATGAAAACTCCAAATATTAAACATTTTTGAAAAAGCTGGCTTAATCCACTGGCCTGCGAAGGTCAATAATTCCAAAGAATTCCCAACAGACAGGGAATTCTACCAAGAAGGAACGCTTGCTGAAAGTTACCCCTGGCTCTCCAGAGTTGAAATTCCTAAACTGTCATTTAGCACACATGCTGATCTCTGTGCTACCAATATTGCTTCAGAAAAGAATTTCAAATTTGAGTGGCTATTCCTTCCACTTTACTATTAGAAAATGATCAATACAACATTAAACTAGATTAAACTCCATCAATAAAACAGTTGTGGCTTTGCAACAGTCTGTTATGGAAACTTTTTGATGAGGACTTGAAAGAATATGACATGTGACATGCATATCTCCTTTATAATAAACTTGAGGATCTATAAAAATTATTTAATGGATGATGGAGAGGTAGGATACTTTGTTTACATTCATAACATTCATATAACTCTTCCAGGGTATGATTGTATCCCTGATCGCTAGGGCTAGCCTATTCTTTCATGAAATAGTCACTCTCCTTTACAGTGTAAATAATAATTATTTAAAAGTCTCCCTTCCCTTATATATCTCCCCATTGACCTAAACTCAGGAGTTGATGTTTTCACTAACTAATTAATGAGTAACAAAAAAGGGGAGGGAACTTTGTCCTCAAAAAGTCCCATTAAAAATTCCATAAGTACCTATCAATTCAGGAGGTTAGTTAGAAAAAAAAAAAGAGGACTAGGAGAGGAAAATTTCAAATAAGGTTGTGCAAAGCAGAATGGCAAAGTGCAAAAACATTGAATTCGGAATTAATCATCTATTTAATGAGTATTCATTAAATACCTACTGTGTGCCAGGCATTGTGTATTGAAGAGTAGGAATAGTTTTTTTTTTTAAATAGGCAAAAACATGTTCCTTGCCCTCAATAATCGTAGTCTAAATACAAACAACTATGTACAAAAAAGCATAAATAGGGTAATTCAGAGATAATCACAATTAGATGACTAACATTAACAAAGGTGAAATGAGAAAATCTTCATCTAGAAGGTGGGATTGGAGATGGAACTTAACAGAAGCCAGGAGTCAAAGATGAAAGAGAGCTCTCTAGGAAGTGAGAGAATTCCATGAAAATGCCTAACCTTGGTCTTCTGTGAGGAACAGTGAGGAGTCCTATGTTCAAATTGAAGTGGTTGGGGTGGGAGTCATGAATAAATTGTTAGAATATTGAAAAGATAAGAAAGAGAAAGGAGATGAAGGGCGCTGAAAGCCAAATAGAGTTTTATTTGATTGTGGAGGTAACAGAAACCCACTGATGTTTGTTGAAAACGGGGATGGCATAGTCAAATCTATACTTTAGAAAGTTCAGTTTGACAGATTAGTGGAGAATGAACTAGAGTGGAAAGAAAGTTGATTCAGTTTTCCTTTCCACATGAGGGGAAATTAAATTAAACCATATGTAAAAAAAAGGAAAGGAAGAAAAGCATTGACTAGACAGTATTCTCAAGGAGATATTAGAGATAGATGAATTAAATAAGTTAAAATTTGAATTCTTTGAAAACAGAGATTTTTACCATTCTTTGTACCCCCAGGCTTAAAACAATGGCTGGCTTAGTCATTAATAAATGTTTAGTGATTGAAAAATGTTTTTTCTCTTTTTATGTCTGTGTTACCTTTTGCAACATGGCTAATATGGAAATGTTTTGCATGACCATATAAGTATAATCTTTATCAAATTGTTTGCTTTCTCAAGAAAAGGGGAGGGGAAAGAGGGAGAGAGATAATTTAAAACTAAGATTTTTTTAAAAACACAAATGTTAAAAATTGATTTTATATCTAATTGGAAAAATAAAATATGGTGTTTGTTACAAAAATAATCCTTCTTTAATTAAATAGATTGCTTTATTAGGTAGTAAGTTTCATATCTGGAAAATTATTCAATTAGAGTCTGAGTAACTCAAGGATTTTATAGAGAAATTATACATTGGATGGAATTTGACTAGATTAATTCTAAGTTCTTTTTCTAACTCCATATTTCTTTCTAGCATTTAGATAGTACCTAAATACATATACTGCCTTGGTTAAATAACTGTTGAACAAATATTTGTCGATTGATTGTTTGCTTACTAAATATTGTTGAAGAGTCTTTTTGTTTATTGACAAACTAGACAACTCATTAGTATAATGCCCTGTTCTGTACTGCTATTTAATTTTTGACTAGAAAACTGATTCTTATTCCACCTGGATTCAGAAACTAACTGAATGCTTAAAAAATACACAAAGGTACCTCTTCCTTTCTATCCATATTGGAAAATAAAAATTAAAAATCTTTTTAACACATGCATAGTCAAGGAAAAGAAATTCCCTCATTGGTCTGTGTGTATGTGTGTATGTGATTCTGCACCCTAAAATCATAGTCAAGAGAGGGATAGAATGCTTAACCAAAGACCCTCTGAAATTATAGTCATCTTAGCATCATAGTTCTTATAACATTAAGAATTATATACCATTTAATTACTTTTATTATTATCTAAATTGTTCTGATTCTGCTAATTTCATTTTCATCCATTTATAAAAGACTCAATACTCTTTTTTATCATATTGATGTTTTTGTTGTTATTTTCAGTTGTTTTAGTCGTGCCTGATGGTCTGTGACCCTTTTAGGGATCTTCTTGGCAAAGATATTGGAGTGATTTCCATTTCTTTCTCTAGTTTCCACTGTACCACTTTGCTGATCACAATTTAATGTTATGTTATGCTACTAATTTTTTTGGTTCTTTTATTCATTCTGCATTAATTCATGTCTTTCCACATCTCCAGGAAATCATCTGTTCCTTATTTCTTAGACCTTAACAGTTTTGTATCACATTCATACATTACTTTTTGTTGAATCATTCCCCAATTGATAGGCATCTCTAGTTTTCAGCTTTTTTGCCTTACCAAAAAGAGTTGACAATAAGTAGTTTTCTATGTATTTCCCTCCCTTTTTAATCTCTTCTGAGAAAAGGCATAGCACTACTCTAGGTGAGTAGAAGGGCATGCACTTTTTATTAACTTTTTGTGTATTATTCCAGAAAGATTTCAATAGTGGTTGTACTCATTTATAGGTCTATCAACAGAGCATTGGTGTGACTATTTATTCTATAGTTGCTATAACATATTTTCTTTTTTATAATCTATCCTATTCCAACGCATATGACTAATAGAATGTTTGGAGTTAGAATATTTCATCTAAATTCTTCATTGTTTAAATACAATAACTGATGCTTAGGGATATCATATACCTTCCTCAAGATTTCAGAAACAGTTAAAAATTGGAACTACTACTTGGGCCTACTAATTCCCAGTCCACTGTTTTCCCCAATATAATGATCCCTTTTGACTATAAGGACATGAATTCTCTCTTTTTCAAAAATCATGCACTCATTAATTCTTTCATGATTATGTACACTCTTTTTATTGTTCTTCTTGTTGTTGTTCCCCTCATAGTATTAGTTTTGGTTATTTTTGTCTTCTTCAAAGGTTAAGTAAAATGGCACATTGTAAAGGGTAAATAATTATTAAAAATTATTATGGTTGTTGGTTGGACAGAATATTAAAAAGAGGTGGTCACCAGGAATTTAATAAATACCAATTCCAAATGATTTTTTTAGCAATTTACTTATAAAATATAGGAGAGAGTAAAAGTAGAGAAATGAGAAGAGGGCAGAGTAAGAGATCTAGCTTAATGAGCTAGACTATGTGTTCAAGCCCTGGTTTTACCAGCTAGAGAGCCTAAAAGTCAATTAACAAGAGTTTTAGCCATGAGGCCTTCTCCTAACCAAGGGGCCCCTCCAGAGACTAGTACCTTCAGGGAAACTAAGGAAGAAATTGAGCCTTTCTTCACTCACTACATGTAGTTCTAAGGGGAAACAGAAAGCAGACCAAGGTCCTCAGTCAGAACTCCTCAAGGATGCTGTTTAAGGTGAAAGAGAGAGCTTCCCAGAAGTTCGAGGTAATATATAAGAACCATTTCTTTTGTCATTTCCTGTGCCTTCCTCCCATTTCATGTGTACCAATTACAACAAAGGCTTTGCTTAGGACTGCCCAGGGGGCTGTCAGTCAATTCCAATTAATTGCCCACTTTCACACATTGGGGTTACAGACTTTCCCCACTCAAAAGTAGGTGATTTTTTTTACACTTTGGGTGATTAATATAAAGATAGGCAGGGTAGGTTTAATTCCATCTTCACAATTTATTACAATATCCAAAGTCACATAGCAAGTATAGGTCAGAGCCAAGACATGAATCCAAGTTTACCTAATTCTTTAGGTCAGTTCTCGAGTTATTATTCTTACTGCCTCTTTGCAGAGAGAAGACATGCTGTTTTAGAAACATATGGCTAAAATAACCACCATGTTCTTTTCTTTTGGATGAGGTTTTTCAGTTACTCTACAGCCTCATTAAGTAAGCTGATTCTACAACAGTGTTGTCTCCCATTATTAGAATTCTATAGTCAGCTATCTTTGTATTGCAAAATCATAAATCATTGGGCTCATTGGCTGTGTATTCAAAGTGTGTTTGAAAATCTATATAAACCAAATATGTGTACTACTGAAGGGAAAGGTGATAGGACCATGAACACTTATACCTGAGTCAATTAGCAAAAAAATATCACTTTCTTAACTAGTTCTGAATTTCATGGTAGTGGAGAGTCATAACTGAAAACAAAATATAATCATCAGGAAACAAATAACTAACATATGAGTCAATTTTAGTCAACAATAATTTTGTTTTTCAAGTTGAAGTGTTGGAAAATTACCTCTATTATAACCACAAATTATTTGGGAGAAATTATATCTTTACTGTATTCCTCAGTGAATGTTAGTCCATTTTCTTTCCACCAGGTGATCAATTTAACATCTATCACATTAAAGATACTGATATGTGGTCACTCTACTCCAGTCATGTACAATGTTGAATTTTCTAATCATTTCCAACAAATCAAATGATTTTTCATAATCCACAAGCATACAGTATCTAAGATTACAATATTCTTTACATTTTTCTTAACATTGTTAATGTGGCACAGAGAAAGTGAGAAATATTGGATTTTTTCAGGGAAATTACCCAGGCATTGAAGACTATAGAAAATAAATTTATATTATAAAAATTTTTACCATGTTTTCAATGAAACCTAGGGTCATGTGGATTTTTCGTGACCATATCCACTGTTGACTTATGAAGTGAGAGTTTAATATATACATATATATATATATGTATATATATATATATATGTATATATACATAGTCACTACCCTCTCACCATATTTTATACTTGTAACATTTATTGGATTATTTCAAATGTAAAATCAAATGATAGGAGTGTTAGGGTTCCCTATGTCTCCATCAAGAATATCCTTCCAAGATCACTTGGACACATAAAATTGACTTCAGACCACTACTTCTAAGCATAAATTGTTTGAAGAACATTTCAACACAAAAGTCAATACAAAAATAGCCACATAAATTTCTCACCATGGTCCTGTCATACCAGAGCACTCACAAACTGTACTACATCTGTTAAGCACACATTTATTTTTCTTTTTCATTTTTAGTCTTACTAAAGTCATGTTAATACAAAGCATGAACAATAGATTAATTTATTTTTTGTTTTGTTTCCCCATTCTAAAAAGTAAATTCACTAAAAAAGAACAATCTTGTGTAAATTTTAAAAAGTCATAGTTTTTATTTTGGGGGAATGCTATTTATTTTTTTAGGAGAGGATTAAGTCAGAATTCAATCAAACCCCCAATTATTTCTAAGAAGGCTTATTTATTTAATTTTCATTTAATAACTGGCTAGATGACTGTATTTATGCTATTATTTTTTAATTATCTCATATATGTAGACATACTCTAACTTGATGATAAGCAATTATTGCTATTGATTTAAGATGCAGTTTTTGAGGGAAACATGATTCAATTTCCTATCTATATCAATTAAGATTAGATTCTCTCAGAAAGATGGTCTCTAACCCAAACATTGGGGATTGAAGGCAGGAAGGAAAATTATATGAGTCATGTCCTAACATATAATAATTTATATAATTTAATTTATATAACTACCAGGCATATCCCACTCATTTCCATGTAACCTTGTGAGCAAGTACACTTCTGGAAAAGAATTAACATTTTAGGCAGCACAGACAGCATCCAGCCATGGTGCTTCATAGAATACATGTGAGCCATAAGTTCCAAAAGAAATTCAAGAGGCTGATTATCTTCAAAAGAAGCTGAGAGGATAAAATCAATTCATATATGCTGGTCAGCACTTGGAGCATGGTCTTGAAAAAAGAAATCTTCCATTCCATATGACTGGACGGTACACTGGTCATATCCCACTGTGTTGATGATACCTTCCCTTTTCACTTTCTTGAAAGGCTTTCCATGGCAGTGGGAATAAATATGTCTGAAGGAAAAAAAAAGGAAAAGCCTTTTGCCTTTTTCTAGGGAGTATTCCCATACCTCTCAATACATACCTGTACTTGAATGTATAATGATTTAACTTTAACCAAGGACAAGGAGAAAATTAATTTCTAGTTGACCACACAAACACAAATAAGCAAATACTTACATAAATTGGCTATAGCTTTTGACCTTAATGTTAGTTCGAAATGTATAGTTAAAGCACATTCAAGAAGTAGCCTGTGGTTTTCCAAAAATTGTATACATTACCCAGTTGTATTTTTGGCTGAATTGCTTGCATTATTTATATTTCATATTAGGAATTCTGTCTTCTTCTCTCCCATCTCCCATCTTGTTTTTATGATTCCTTCTAAGTACTCTTGGAATAATAAAAGGTATGGAATGTTTTTTTTCTTAGAAATTAATATTAAATTCTTTTAAAATGCATGGACAAGTATGCTCATTTCAAGAACAAAAGACGAGAATAGGTGATGGACATCAACAAAAGTACCTGGTGATGGGATATCACAGGGACATTGACTAAAAAACAAAATTTGCATTATAAAAATTATTCTTTATTAATATTGCATGAAAATTCGTGGTAAATACCTGTAGAAATTTTGATTCCTTTGCCTCTCTATTCTTGCCTTTTTATGTGTTTTATAAATTGAATGGAATGTGAATACAGCAGTCTATTGAATTTGAGATCCAAATAAAATTTTAACTATTTTCTAAAACTTTTTTGTCTGATTTCATTTGTTTCAAGAGTTCCCCAAAATACTTTGAAATACTCCAATACTTATTTGAAAAATTCTTTAATTCGGATTGCTTAAACCAGGGGTCAACAAACCATGGTCTATGGGTCAAATATGGCCCACTCCTGGTTTTAAGATCTTTATCAATTCTTTCTTTATCTCTTCCACCTCTTGGCAGAGGAGCAACCAACTCATTATCAAAGGTTATATGGATTTATGGATTTTCCCCATCTGAAACAACCCCATCCACACCCAATCTCAACTTCTTCCAGCTCTACTATATTTATTTTTATTTTTTCTTCCCAGATTACCTGTTGATAGAATTTTCAATAATCATCTTCTGATGTTTTTCAATCTATGTTCTTTCCCTCCACCCAACCTTTCAACTCCCAATGATAGCATGTAATATATTATAGATTATACATGAGTTATAATACATATTTCCATTATCAACATATTGTAAAAGAAGACACATCACTTACACTAGAAAAAAAAATTCATAAAGAAAGGAAATAAGTGAAGAATGGCATGCTTCAATCTGCATTCAGACTACATCAGTTCCTTCTAGAGTGGATGGCCTCTTTTTTGGGGGGGGGGTGGATAGTCTTTTTGTCACCAGTCCCTTGGAGTTGTCAAGATTCCTTGCATTACTGATAATAAATAGTTAAGCTATTCACAGTAAATCATTGTACTTTATGGCTGTTACTGTGCACACAAGTTTGCTATATTTGAGTTAACCCTATGTATGTGACTGAAATAATGGAGACAATTTACAACAGAAATAGATAAAACAAATAAAGAGTGCATAATAGGAAGGAGATAATGCAAAATAGCAAAACATTTACCAACAGGTAGTGTGATCACCCTTCTCTGAATATACCTCACCTCCTCCAAGAGGGTTTAATTCTATAATCAGGAGCTCTAGGAAAGTACAGACTAAGAATCCTCCTAGAGCCAACCACAGGGCATCAACCACAAAGTTGCTAAAGGAAGATGGACCCAAGGATTCCTCATTGCCCATCATCAGAGAAACTCTGTAATCAGAAGCATGGCTCCAATTTAGCTAATTCCCACAATTAGATATCTCCTAAAAGGGTTCATAACGGAGCATGTGACTAGATGGAATCCACGACATTGTATTAATAGGGTTGTGACCTCTCTTGTTAAAACTAACTTACACCTTAAGAGAAAACTTGAGTTAAAATTTGAAATGCAAAAGGTGTGATTTTTCTTCCAACTCTCAGAGGTTGTTTCAAACTATAATCTGATTCTCTTTCTCACCTTTTCATTCCCACACTTCTTTTCCCCACCTTGCTTGAGTTAGAATTGATGGAACAAATCAAATACTAATAAGTAAACAAAGGTTATAGAACCCTAAGAGATGGTAGAATTTGTAATACAATGATGAATGTATGCTCTATGTAATTATTTTTTGCATTATTATTAAAAATTGTATTTTTAAATGTCCACATATACAAAAGACATGAGGTAAATGCTCCTTGTCTGATGAATGAATGTTATACCCCAGTGAGGAGTGTAGGAGAAAGTAAAAAGTGTATGCGTTTACACACACACACACACACACACACACACACACACATACACACACACACTGCTTTAAAGTGATTTTTTAAATTAAAATTCAAATTCTGATCAGTAAAAATAAGAGAAAGTTTTGAAAAGAGAATGGCAGGGAAGGCAGCCTTATTAAAGCCTCCTTCATATGTTAATAGCAGTATTTGCTGCATTCTCACTAAGATGCTATCTTAAGGGTCTGGACTAACTACAGGCTAAAGCTTCCTCACCTTTTACAACATTCACTTTCTCTGATAGCTAAAAATATTTTAATTGAAATCATCTTCTATTGAGAAACAAACTTAATTGCAATTTTATTCACTTAAAAGTATAAATGTTGAAAACTAGAATCCTTTCCCCTCCTCTAAAATAATGGTTTGGAATATAGGGATATTTATTGAGTACTTGACATAGAGAAGATAACTCCATTAACTGCAGGACACACAAATATGGGACTTGGGATGTTAAAAATAAACTTCAATGACTTCTCATTTTTTTCAGTTGGACAATATTGCTCAGAATTCATGGCAACGTGCTAATAAACAAGCATCCTTTCATAAGATCTACGATTTCCTATTTTAGACTGAATATAGCTAGGTTCTATGTATTGGAATCCAACCTCATAAACCTATAACCTGCTGTTCTCAGTTTAGTAAGCAGCTGTCACATCAGCAGGTATCTATAATCACATATCTGAGGAAGACTTCTGCCCCCATTCTTTATTATGTCTCATCATATCTTCCTCCTAGAAACTGCTGCTTATATGTAAACAAAGAAATTGTGTCTTGTCCACATAGGCAGTGCCTCCAAACTTTATGATTCATTGGAGAGATTTTTGAGATTTTTGAGCCTAGTCTCTCTGTATTCCTGGCTCTTCAGCTTGTGCAAAATCTCAAATGCTGAAATGCAGCATTGGAAACTGAATCATGCAGACATGATCTGAAGCGGGAAGATAGCATTTCCATTTCGCCTGTAACTTTTTCAGAAATTGGCAGATTCTGTATTTTGCCCTCTTTCCCCCTTGCCCTGAAATGTACTGTAGGAAAATCAGGTTTTAGTGGGGAAAGTATCATTTATGTAGACCTCCCTACTTCCATCCCAATTTTGGTGTGTAGTTCATCAAAACAAATAATTTCAGGACATTTGAGAGATAGCATAGCAGTATTAGTAAATATGGCTTTATTTCAGCAAAACACATAACCTAAGAGAACGATTTGTGGATCAACCATAAGATACTGCAATTGAATATTATTTTGCAGCTACTGAGTTGTTGTTACTGCTGTCATTACCCAGCAGGTTGTTGAAAGTTGGCAACTTTTATGAAAGCCATTTATATTACAGCACATTTCCTATAAACAGGGGCAATAAAAAGCTAAACTGTTTCAGAGAAAAAGATGCAAATATTAGGAATGTATTTTCTTCAATGAGAATTTGAGCAATTGCATCTAAGTTAAAATAAAAGATATATCTAAGACATCAACTTCATGCCCTCTACACTTCTGTCTCCATATAAACCAAGCAGCCAATTATCTGGAGTGATATTGCAGTTGTTCCTTTTAGGGTTGGGTGAATATGTTCCTGGAGCCTAATAATGTTCTGTCCATCCCACTAGTTTCCCTACAGGTCAGTGTGGTACTTGCAAATCTATAAGATGGTGATTGATTCAACTTAATTGAGGTTCTGTGATGTGATCAACAGGGGCAGTTATACACAGACACCTCCTCTTCAATTTTGGAACTTTCCATTACAGAGAATACTGTCACTGAACCTTGTGTCAGTTTACTTTTCACTTAACTCTTTTCATTTTGGCCATTTTTATTTTACATATAGTTAATGTCATTATTATTGAGAATATTGAAGGAATACTAAGATCTGATTATTTGATACAGCTCAAAGAAATCTAAAAGAGGTCCTTATCCCTTCAATTATTCATTCTTCTGGTTTGGAATTACTTTACATGTTATCTTTACTTTTCTCTCTAAATCACAGATTCTCTTTTTTTTTAAACCCTTACCTTTCATCTTGGAGTCAATACTGTATATTGGTCCGAAGGCAGAAGAGTGGTAAGGGCTAGCCAATGGGGTCAAGTGACTTGCCCAGGGTCCTATAGCTACCAAGTATCTGAGGCCAGATTTGAACCCAGGATCTCCCATCTCTAGGCCTGGTTCTCAATCCATTGAGCCACCCAACTGCCCCCAGATTATCTTGATAAAATATAAAATCCTTGAGAGAAAGTTCTATTTCATTCTTGTCTTTGTATTCCCAACAACTAGCATGGTTTTTTTTTTATCCTTTTACAATAGTGAGCATATCCCAGCCATCTTGCCACCATGCTTCCATCTCTCTGGTCACCATGCTCATTTGTTTTCCCTCCCCACAGAAACTTAGGACTCAGCCCCTAGGAAACCTCAAAGTGATAGGTGGGTTTTCACCTTATCTTTTCAGGAAACAGATCTCCATGCCACTTTCATAGTATCTTCATATAATTTTCTTTCCTCTTTCACCATCATATTTTCTGTTTGTTTATAGTAAAAATCTTAAATCACCATTGTCCTACTTGTCTATTCTTAAACTGTAAAATCAATTTTGCATCTGCCCTACCTTTGACACTGGTCCAATAAAATCAGTCATTTCCTTTTTAAAAGTTCAAATCTATCTCATATTTTCATATATCTCCTGCTTTCCAGTTCCATTGCCATCTCCCTAGTTCAAGACCCAACTTTACTACCAGGGTCTGGGACGCCAAGGGGTGGGTCTAAGGTGCTCTTTTGTTTGTGTAACCCTCGTCCTGGGATCCCAAAGGTGCCTACACCATGGTTCTGAGTCTAGAGTGGTAGTACATGCCTAGAGTGTGCAGTTTTGCTTCTGGTTCCTGCTTATATCATGAAAATCAACTCTCTCTGCCCACCTTTCATGTTGTATTTAACGGGAGAGTCTCCTCACTCATCCTGCTTTGACTCCTTTCCTTTGGAGGTTTTAGCTTTTCACTGCTATGAAGCCACCTTCTTAGCTCTGCCTCGCCTGAGAGAACTCATTTAAAATAACTATAGATAAATTAAAATATCTAGGAGTCTACCTGCCCAAACCCTGAAACTATATAAATATAATTATTATACATTCTTTATATGAATAAAGTGAGATACAAATAACTGGAGAAAGATAATTAATGGATGTTCAGGGCCAATATAATTAAAATGACAATCCTAGCTAAACTATTCTACTTAATCAATGTCCTCCCCACTAAATTACCAAAAACTTATTTTTGAGCTAGGAAAAATAATAACACAATTCATTTTTTTAAAAAACACCAAGAATATTAAAGGAATTAATACAAATGTAAAGTAGTCTAGCAGTAACAGAGTTTAAACTATCAAAGCAGTCATTTTCAAAACTCAGTGGTACTGGCTAAGAAATAGAAAAGTCTATCAGTGGAACAGAACAGATATACGATGGATAGTAGTTAAAGATTGTAGTAATTTGTGTTCAACAAAAGTAAAGAATCAAGGTTTAAGAATAAGAATTCATGATTTAGTAAAATTGTTGGGAATAGTGGGAAACAGTTTTGCAGAAATTAGATATATCCCAATATCTTACATCAGTAATGGGCAAACTACAGCCCGAGGGCCAGATGCGGCCCCCTGAAATGTTCTATCTGGCTGCACAACATTATTCCTAATCTGACAAATACAATGATTAGGATACAATACAATGAAACTTCCAAAGAGTTGCCTTAGAAACAGACTGACAGATGAGCATTTCCTTTCCTTTGGCCCCTCTTTAAAAAGTTTGCCCATCACTGTCTTAAACCATTTACAAAGATAAGATCAAAATGTATACGTGACCTAGTAATAAAGTGACATATATAACCAAATTGGAAGAACAAGGAACATATTACCTGACACTCTTATGGATAGAAGAATAATTTATGATAAGTAAGTTTAGAAAGCATAGTGAAATATAAAATGGATAATTTTGAATATAGTAAAAATTTTAAAATGAACAATAAACTAATATAGCAAATATTAAGAGGAAAGCAGAAAGTTGGAGAGAAAATTTCAAACAGCATCCCAATTAGAGGTTTCATATCTAAAATAAATTATAAAACATTATCAAATTTATAAGATTATGAACCATTCTCCAATTGATATGTGTTCGAAAGACCTGAACAGAGAGTTTGGGTATGTAGAAATCAAAGAGATTTATAACAATATGAAAAAAATGTTCTAAATCATCATTAATTAAAGAAATGTAAATCAAAACAACTCTGATATATCATCTACAATTCTGAGATATTGTCTCATGTGTATCAGATTAGCTAAAATGATGAAAGTGCAAAATGACAAATGTTGTAGGGGATGTGGGAAAATGGGGACACTAACATGTTGGTGGAATTGTGAACTGATCCATCCATTTTGGAGAAGAATCTAGAAATTATGCTAAAGGGTATAAAACTGTGTTTACCTTTTGACCCAGCAGTAACACTATGTTTTTTCCCCTAAAGTGATGAGGAAAAATAGGAAAAAAACCTATACATTCTAAAATATTTATAGCAACTCATTTTATGATGGCAAAGAACTGGAAATTGAAGACATGTCAATCAATTAGGGACTGACCAAATAAGTTTTGACATGATTATGATAGAATACTATTGTGTTGTAAGAAATGATGATGAGGTTAATTAAAAGAATAAACAAACATGCAAAGACCTACATGAAATTATGAAGAATAACAGGATCAAAACCAAAAGAATATTATATACAACAAAAGTGTTGTATACAGTTTAAAAAATGACTCCTATATGTCCACCTCCAGAAGAACTGTGAGAAATAAACAAGATACATATATAGGTATATGTATGTGTATATATATATATATAAATTCACACACACACACACATATATATATATATATACACATTCATTTACTTAGGTTTACAGTCAATATGTTTAAAGCAGCACTTCTACTCAGATTTTCCTGACTTTAAAACCAGATTCTACTTTGCTACTTCTCTCAGGTAGTAAATTTAAGTAGTATTTATTACAACAGTGAAGGAATTTTACTTCAAAATTTCCATGAATGGATAGGAATTCACTGCTTCAACTTTCTAAAGTAGTGTTCATTCACATTTGATTTGCCTGCTAGGATAGGGTAAGGATGAGTATTTTTAAATCGGCCACAGAAAATCCTTTGGGAAAAAGAAAATTTTCAAAACTGTTTCAAGGATATTTGACAAGTAGTAAGAAAGAAGGGTTGTGAAGAGATAAAATCTGAAGGAAAATGTTGTGATAAACTTTTTAATTGTTATTTATAAACAGCATTATCTCTTTATCCTCTTTTTAACATTAACAATGCACGTTTGGTTTGCCTGATATTAACAGCTTTCAACAACTTTCTTCTGAAACATTTAGGTGTCAGAATAGCTGGGAGCTCCCTCCAAGTCACTCTCTGGAATTGTTTCATCATTCCACAACAAAACACATGGTGCAAGGTTAACTATAGGTTTGTGTCTGAGAGAACTGTCTGGCTGTCTAGTGAAAATAAATAATCATAGTACTCAAAGAGTTTATTTTCTTTCAAATGAAATCTCTTTGGTCAGATCTATGGAGGAACAAAATAGAAAAAAAATGGAACACCCAACATCCTTAAGAATAGTTCAGTATTTGAAAATTCTTAAAGCTGGTTTCCCTCTCAGAAACCCTGATTGGCAGTGTAAAGTCAAATTCATAGATGCCCTGAAGGAAATACATCTTTATGTTTCTTTAATCCAAGGGGGAAAAAAAACATCAGTGATTTTCTTCTAAAAAGATGGAACAAATGTCAGAGCATAGTTATATGTTATTGAGTTTTCTTTAGTTGTTTTTTTCCCCCATTGCTGATTCTTTTCTTTGTGATTGTCTTATAAACTGAGAACATCTGGATCCTGATTAAATAACAACAAAAAACAACCAATCAACCAAACAAATGAAACAAAACAAAATCCTTCCCAAACTATTGTCTTAAAAGACCATATCTTCATCTTGAGGTCATTAACTAAGAACCAAGTAAGTTTGCATGAGCATTTCAGTGTCTCGGTAGATAGAGTACTGGGACTAGAATCAGAAAGACCTGAGTTTAAATCCAGCCTCAGAAACTTACTAGTTATGTGACCCTGGTCAAGTCACTTAACCATGTTTACCTCAGTTTCCTCACCTATAAAATAGATGGAGAAAAAAATATTAAACTACACCAGTATCTGCCAAGAAAAGCCATAATGGGGTTACAAAGAGTAGGACATGACTGAAATTATTCAACAACAACAAATAGGTTTGCTTGTGGATAGGTATAAATTTTCAAGCTGACAACCCCATATGTTACCATTAAGTCATTAATGTTTCAATTCAGGGTCAGAGGAGTGGTATGTAAATAGATCACTGCACTGGCCTTGACCTAATTACTTGGCTCCACAGAAGTCTGATATAAGGTTTCACAATATTCCATGTTCAGTTATTTAAACAAGAATAATGTTTATGAAGGACACTTGAAGAAATCTTTTTTTTACAGCTGGGCTTTATTTTAATGCTTTAAACATGTCATTATAAAACATGTTGAAGATGTAAAAAAAACAACATGTAAAACTTGTTAAAGAAGGCAACACAAATAGTGAATGAAATATTGAATCAAGAAAACTTGCTTCAAATCTCATCTCATACTTTGTGACCATAGATGAGTCACTTAACTTCTATGGCACGATGCTTAGAATCCCCCCTCTATAAAATGGGGACAATAAGATGGCATGTTTATCTTCTATGACCTTTCTAAAGCTCACATAATTGGTGTAAACCATTTTGCAAAGATTCTTAGGCTATAATTTTTATTTCTGTTCTATGAGTTCATTAGTGTAAGGAAATCTAAGTGTTGAAACTCTCTCTGTCAACACAAATAGACAAGGGATCTGAAATATAAAGAGTAGCTTGAAAAACTAAGAACTAAACAGACATCCTCATCTTCACACAGTTAGTATGTAAAAACCTTACAAAAATTATCTCACTTGATCACTATAAAAATTGAGATGTAGATGGGTGAGGGAATGAATGAAAGCCTATATCTGACATCAGGAAGATCCAACAAAAGAGACTTGCTGGCTATATGACCTTGGAAAGGCTACTTAAGTTCTTTCAGGCTCTGTTTCCTCATTTGTAAAACGGGGATGATATTAGTATCTACCTTTCATAACATATATTATATATAAAGATCAATTTAACAATTCAGCAAATATCAATCACTATATCTAAAGCACTAGGTTAATTGCTGTGAATACAAAAAGTGAAGTATTTTTTTAAACCCTTAGCTTAGAATCATGGAAGTTGTATTGGTATTGATTCTAAGGCAGAAGACTGGTTAGGCTAAGCAATAGGGGTTAAGTGACTTGCACAGGGTCATACAGCTAAGAAGTGTCTGAGGTCAGATTTGAACCCAGGACCTCCCATCTGTGGGCCTGGATCTCAATCCTCTGAGCCACCCAGCTGCCTCCCAAAAGGTGATGTATTAATATGTTTTATTTCTTTGAAAGGAAGAAGCAAAAATTACGTAATTGAACTTACCTATAATCAAAATTTTCTACTAGATATGGTAGAGCTTTCTTTTTATTTGGTCTGGACTTGGTACATAGAACTCCATATTAAGAACTGTTTTCACTAATAAAATTCTCCAGCTTATTATAACAAGAGTTTTAGAGTAGCCTAAACACTTAGAGGTTATGGGACTTGTTCAAGCTTGCAGAAATTAGTGGTTCTAGAAGCAAGATAGAACCCACACTTGCCTGACTCCAAAAACAGATAAACAGACAACATGCTTCTGTAATTTGCTGGCAATCTAGCTTGTACTGTCTTCATTAAGTGCTAATTTCTTAGATTTGTATTTCTATCATAGCATATCCTGGATAATGTTGAATTTATCTTCAGGTATACTGCTATGCTAACTTTTTTGCAAGTACCATTTCAACTAGTGATATGACAGCCCTTGTTTCAATTATCTTTAATTGAATCTAGTAAGCACAGAATGTAGCACACAGTTATAATGCAAATATATTCTCTCTATACTGTCAGAGCTTCTCAATTTTTCTTTACTATAAGTATCAACTCAACTTTCTTTGGAAAAAAGCAAATCCAGTTGATATGAATCTTATCCAACACTGACTACTCTCAAACTTCATAAATGAGACCATTCTTTATATGTTTCTGCAAATCAATCATTCCATAGCGTTTAAATATGTAGTACTATTTTATTTGCTTAACATTATCTTGAAATAAGATTTTGCAAACAGCTTTATATATGTTCTCTGCACATAGTTCTGGCTCAGGCATTAGCTAGTTAATTTCTGAGATAATTGAAACTTCCCACTTTTTAGCAAATAATTCATTTTTATACAGGCTTTTCAACAAATTTGCTTATTTTAATAAGTTAAAAAACTTATTATCATAGGATAGCAGATTTAGATTCAGTATCATTCAGATATACCTTGATCAAAGTCCTGTCTCAGACACATACGAGATTTGTAGCCTTGGGCAAATCATTTAACTTCTCAATGCAATAGACAACTCTAAGACTACTATTGATTCGTTCCAGAAAAAAAGACTGTGAATTAAATATTTAGGGGGCACCAAATGAGGGGAAACTCACTTTATAGGACACCATAGTGTCAAGTGTTTTAATTTGCCAGCATGGCAGGTGAGATTCCTGATGGGAGAAGTCAATGAATGTGATGTGTAAGGACTGGAACATTAAAAAAATCTTAGGGGAAGGGTTTAAACTAAGCTTAAAAAACCAACATGTGAAGCAGAGAAATCTCTGCCATTTTTTTCTTTATAAAGAATATTTCTTTGTCTCTGTCTCTGTCTCTGTCTCTGTCTCTCCGTCTCCGTCTCCGTCTCTCTC
>NC_058132.1:315697693-315737222 GCF_016433145.1 Gracilinanus agilis | reverse complement strand
CACTCTCTCTCTCTCTCTCTCTCTCTCTCTCTCTCTCTCTCTCTCTCTCCCTCTCCCTCTCCCTCTCTTTCTCTCTCTTTCTCCCTGTAGGAAACCAAGACCTGGAAACTCCTTGGCTTAAGGGTGAGAGAGCTCATAGAATAAAAATATGGCTAAGATTAGAGACCTCCTAGTTAGACTGTTCATTCTTTTTTCCCCTCTTTACTAACAAATAATTATAAATTTAGTTAAAAAATTCCAAGATTAATTTTAATTATAACAGAATAGGTCTGAATTGTTAGAAGGGGTTTTGTTAATTTTTTGTGGTTGTCCTTTAGTCCTTTCAGTAGTGTCTGATTGTATGACTCTTTATGATCCCCATTAAGGGGGTCATATATTGGTAAAGATATGGATATGATTTTCCTTTTCCTTCTCCAATTCATTTTACAGATAATGAAACTGAGGTAAAAAGGGTTAAATAATTTGCCCAGAGTTCCAGAGCTAGTAAATGACTAAGGCCAAAAATGAACTCATAAAGATGAGACTTTCTGACTCTAGGTCCAACACTCTATCCAGATGTGCTACATAGCTGCCCCAGTTTTCTTATTGAGATTTCCGTATTCCAATAAAATCATAGGTTCAGTCTCATTTCAATTAAGGAAATGGAACAAGTGTTTTATTTTTTTTTTAGAATTAAAGGACATGGGTGTTTTGATAGATGATTTTTAATCATTCTCCTGTTAATGGTTAGACCTAGAAGAACCTTAAATTTCATCTATTCCAACCTCCTTGCCATGTTGTCCTCATGTTAATGATGAAGAAACTGAGACTCAGAAAGATGGAAAGACTTGATCAAAGTTATGCTTAGTAAGGGACAGTACAAGAATCTAAACTTAGGAACTTTGACTACAGATCTATTGCTCAATTCATTATATATGGCTTCCTTTGTTTGAAGTTGACAAGTCTGACTTTTGGATGTGTAGAACTCCATTATATTTGTGTTTTAATGTGGATTTTATCCAAATGTTTGATTTTCCTTTTCACATACCTATATATTTTTCTCCCTCTAAAATATTTTTAAGAGCTGTCTGCTTTCATTAAGGTTGATAATTAATGTTGAATTCACATCTGAAGAATAGTGACTCCTTTTGAGTAAAATAGTAATGATAAATCATAATTGCTTTGAGAAAAAATTAGTGAGTAAATGTACTTTATAAGTTATTTTACATAATAAACTTGGGATCATCTTTATAAAAATTCTTCTACTTTCAATCCAGGTCAAAAACTCGAGAGAAGTTCCATTTTATTTTGCCTGCTACTATCAGTATAGGATATTACAACTGGTCAACCCAATAAATTTAAAGAAGTGAAACATATAATCATGTAAGTGGAAAGGGAATAAAGAAATTTGGTTTGAAATGACCAAGAGATGTAATTAAAACAATATATTGAAGAGATCCATGTATATAAAACCCAAGATAACCACAAAAGTTGGAGGGACCATTTTTAATGACATTTCTCTTGATTTAATAATAGCACTTCTTTCCTGATCTTTCTTTCTTCAACTCTTCCTTTCTGTTTTCCATTATTTTCATAATAATAAAGAAAATATATAAATAAAACTTTTAGATGGTCAGCTAAAGTATGGTATCTTAAAGGTAAGAAACATATAACTCTGTGTCTTAGTTACAAACAGAGGATAGAGATATATGTGAAAATTTTAGATATGATTTAAAATAAAAGGGGATATCATGATTGTTAAATTTCATTAAGGAGAGGAGAAAATGCTAATACGCAAAGAATTATTCAATAATCCCATTCTACTTTGGATTAATCAGGTCACCTTTTAGAGAATTTTGGAGTATCGTATTTGTTTCTAGGTACACATTTTAAGAGAAAGGTAATAATAGCTGGCCTGAAATATTAGTAGTACTGTTATATGGAAGAGAGATTTTATTTTCTATTCAATTCAAAAACATTTATCATGTGCCTACTATGGATAAGACACTGGGCTAGGCATTTAGGGGAAAAAAGATGTAAGTGAAATCACATGGACCCTAGTCTTAAGAAAGGGGCAGTATGATATAGTGAGAAGTGGTGAATTTGGAGTCAGGAGGGCAGACTTCTCTCTCTATCTCTAACTCCCTCTCTCTCTTTCTCTTTTTATATGTAGATATTTAGATTATATGTAGAAAAATAGACTTGTTATGTACTCTCTTTATGATGTAAGGGTTAAATTAGGAGTTTTGACAAAATAAGAGGCCAACTTTTAATAATTTATGTTTTAATGAGACTATAGTAGAGGTGTAAATGAATATTATCCCTTTAAGCCAGAGAAAAGAAAACTTCTAGCAGCTTTTAACAATTAACAATTTACTTTAAAATATAAATACCAAAATGAATATAGTAAAGGAGAGAAATATAGGAAAGAGGTAGAGAAAGAAATTTCCCAATGTTTATACTAGTTATCCTAGAACTACCTATAATCACTACCTAAAACTGCTTATATCTATTGCTAATAACCAACCCTATCAGTGTTTAATCCAACCCCAATTAGGTCTTAGATCCTTTCTCTACCTCCATTTCTGTCTCTACAGTTTCTACATCTTGTCACTTTGGGCTGGCTAAGCCCTACACATCTCTATGGTAAGAGGACCTCCAGGTCCCCCCATTAAATTAAAAAAAGAATAAAAGATTCTTTTTTTACAGTGATCTTAGATAAGTCACTTGAAAAAACTCTTTAGACTCACTTTATCATCTTTAAGGACTTTGACTAGATCACCTCTAAAGACTTTTACAGCTCTATGATCCTAATTATAGAGTAAAATAATTTTGACATGGGATAAAACATGATAAAGGAATAGGATGAGTTAATTAAGAAATAGGAAGAGGAAGAAATGTATGAAAAAGCTTGGCCTTAAATTAAAAGAATAATTTCACAAAGCAAAGAGAAGGAATGAATGGATTCTAGGTCTAGATGATCGCCTTCCAGATTCCACAGAGTTAAGGAAGGACAGTTTAGAATTTAATCTGGTCTGAACAAAGAATGAATGGGGATAGAATGAATAAAGGTAAATATAGGTCAGAACAGGATTTTGGAGTGTTCTAAAGGCCATATTGTTACAGCTGATCTAACTTCAGTTCAATTACTCTGCCAACTAGCCAATGACATTTATTGGCATTTGGATTTATCCTGGTGTGCATTTCCCCACATAACCCCACAGAATCAGGACAGAGTCTTTAGTGGAATCTCAAACTACCAGAATACTTCTAGCCACTGGTTTGGAGATGTGTATTCATATAAATGCATATGGCCTTAACAGTCTTCCAAGGTACCTGGAAGTTGAATATTTACATGCGGTTGCCCAGATAATGAAAACCAGCCAATTTCAGATGCTTTTGCTTCCTAACTTCACTCTCAGTCTTTCAGACATGCACACTAGCTTATAGCTTGTATAAGCAAGGAGGAGAGAATTTGTGCACATATGTATAAATTCAGCAACACTCATTTTTCTCTCCTTTCCAGAATTCCTAAAAAAATGAAGAAAGTAATTAATAAAGCATAGAAAATATTACCAGTAGACAAATTGGGAAAAGAAATGAGTTATTTAAAGAAATATGTATTCATTTGTTATTTAATTTTAATAAATTTTCACATATGTTTTCTGAAATTATATGATCCATGTTGTCTCCTTCCCTTCATTTCTCCCCCTTCCCAGACCTGATAAGCGTTTCAATCTGGATTATACATATGTATCACACAAAACATATTTCTATAATATTCATTTTTGTAAGTGAAAAATCTTATAAAACCAAAACCCCAGGGGGCAGCTGGGTAGCTCAGTGGAGTGAGAGTCAGGCCTAGAGACGGGAGGTCCTAGGTTCAAACCCAGCCTCAGCCACTTCCCAGCTGTGTGACCCTGGGCAAGTCACTTGACCCCCATTGCCCACCCTTACCACTCTTCCACCTATGAGACAATACACTGAAGTACAAGGGTTTAAAAAAATTTAAAAAAAAAACAAAACCAAAACCCCAAATCATATACCAAAATAAACCAGTGATAAATCATGTTTTCATCTGCATCTCTACTCCAATAATTATTTCTCTGGAAGTGGATAGCATTCTTTTTGTAAATCCCTCAGAATTATCCTGGATTATTGTATTGGTGTTAGGAGTGAAGTTTATCATATTTGATTGTTCCATAACATTTGAGTTAATGTTTTCTTGGTTCTGATTATTTCATTCTGCATCCATTCACGTAGGTCTTTCCAGCTCTTTCTAAAATCATCCTGTTTATCGTTCCTTACAGCATAATAATAGGATTCCATTACCATCATATACCATAGTTTGTTTAGCCAATTTTCCAATTGAGGGATATCCCTTTAGTTTCCAATTCTTTGTCACCACAAAAAGTGCAGCTATAAATATTTTTGTATTTTCCCATTCTTTCATAGCCCTTTGGACATAATTCCAAATTGCCCTCAAGAATGGTTGGATCAGTTCACATCTCCACCAGAAATGCATTACTCTCTCAATTTTGCCACACTCCCTCCAACATTTATCATTTTCCATTCCTGCCATATGGCCAATCTGATAGCTGTGAGGTAGTAACTTCAGAGTTATTTTAATTTGTATTTTTCTAATCAAAAGGGATTCAGAACTTTTTCTCATGTGATTATTGATAGCTTTGATTTCTTCATCTGAAAATTGCCTATTCATATCGTTTGACCATTTATCAACTGGGGAATAATTTGGATTCCTATAAATTTGACTTAGGTCTTTATATTTAAGAATGGAGATTTTTTCCAGAGAAATTTGTTATAAAAATTGTTTCCCATTTTATTTTTTCCATTCTAATCTTGTTTGCATTCATTTTGTTTGTATAAAAGCTTTTTAAATTTAATATAATTCAGATTATTCATTTTACATTATATGATTTCTCTATCTCTTATTTGGTCATAAATTCTTTCTTTATCCATAGTCCTGACAGGTAAACTATTCCATGTTCACCTAATATACTTATATTATCACTCTTTATTTTTAAATCATATACCTGTTTTGACCTTATCTTGATATAGGGCATGAGATATTGATCTAAACCTACTTTTTTCCATACTGTTTTCTAATTTCCCCAGCAGTTTTTGACAAAATTGTGAAAGAAATACTTGAGGAATAAATTTAACACCTTGGAACAAGAGGTACAATATCTTACCCAAGAAAATAACTCCCTGAAAACTAGGAGCTAACCATTCTCCATCAGAAACCAAAAATATTAAGATAAAAATTAAAAATTATATAAAAACTGAAATAAAACAGAATGTAAGTTATCTAAATTGCAAAAGCAAGTGCCTTGGAAAAGAGATTCAGAAGAGATAATTTAATAATAGCTGGACTATTTGAGAGACATAAGAAAAAATAGACAATATATTTCAAAAAATTACAAAAGAAAAATATGTCTCTCAGAACCCAAGGACAAAAATTGAAATAGACATAATGTACCAATCATCACGTAAAAGAAATACATAAATGAAACTTTTCCATTATGCTATGAATGAAGGAGAGAGCTTGCAGGTTAAAAGAAAAATAATGCAAGCATAAAAAAAGGAAAGGATTAAAGCACCAAGACCTAGGAATCATAGTTAGAATTACTAAAGGTACTACAGTAAAAGTGGGGGAGTTTGTAATACATTTTAGAAAAAATAAGATATAAACTTAAAAATATTACACAGAAAAACTGATGAAATTATATGAAAGGAAAATAGAACTTTAAAGAAAAGTTCTTATAAGTATTCCCAATGAAGAATCCAAAGATATGTAGAAAATACAAAATATAAACAAACATAAAATGAGCAACCACAAATGACTAAACAAGGATAATTTTTTTAAAATTATAATTTAGGGACATGATATATGTCATGTCCCTAAATTATAATTTTATATACCTTATAATTATAATATATTATTAATTATAATATTATATAATACATAGTATTATAATATATAATATAACATATTATATTAAATTATACTAATATATGTATACTCAAAATTATTATCATTAAGATTTTTAGTGGGGGTCTATAGACAAAGAATCTGGAAGTGGTTCTATTATGCCCTTAAAGAAAGAAGAGAAAAGTAGCTGTATAGCAAGTGTCTTTGACAAAGGTTTAATTTCTCGAACATATAAAGAACTAAGTTAAATTTACAAGTATTTCCTTCTTGGGGAAGGGAGAGGGGTTGAAGGGAGGGAAAGAACATGAATTGTAAAATGTCAGAAAAAGATTATTTAAAATTTTATCAATATGTAATCTAGATAAACAAAAGAAGGAATTAAAAAAAGGAATGAATCAAGAAAAATAATAGAAAAAATCCATAATTTCACTAAGTATAACAAGAATGAGAAAACATGAGAAAAATATGACGTAGGTATTTTTTGGGGGAAATTCTTTTTAACATTTCAGCAATAAAGGAGAAAGCAGAATAAAAAAATTAAGCATGTAATTTAAATGAATCTTTACAATATTAGACTAAAAATTAGCAATAAAAAACAATATTACAAAGACTATACACTTCAATCAAGTTGAATTTATGCCAGACATGTAGACAAGTTCAAAAATCAGAAAAATACAACTCCATTAAGAATGCACTAATGTTCTATTTTTTCTACATCACCATCAGCAATTGTAATTTTCCTTTTCTGTTATATAATTCAAATGGATATGTGTGGGTGGCTTCTCAGAGTTGTTTTAATATTCATTTCTCTAATCAATAAATATTGAGAGCATTTTTAATCTGACTATCCATAGCCTTTATTTCTTCTTTTGAAATCTGCCTTTTCATATACTTTGACAATTTGTCATTTGGAAAATGGCATTTATTTTTATATATTTGGTTGATTTGTTTATGTTTAGAAAAAGAGGCCTTTATCAGAGAAACTGGTTGCAAATATTCCCCCCCCCCCGTCCCCTGTTTTCCTTTTAATTTTTCTGCATTGAGGCCAACTGGCTGGCTCAGTGGATTGAGAGCCAGGGCTAGAGATGGGAAGTCCTACGTTCAAATCTGGCTTCAGACACTTTCTAGCTGTTTGACCCTGGGAAAGACACTTAACCCCCATTGCCTAGCCCTTACTGCTCTTCTGCTTTGGAACCAATATACAGTTTTGATTCTAAGATGGAAGGTAAGGTTTTTAAAAAATTCTGCATTAGTTTTGTTTATTCAAAGTTTTTAGTTTTCTTAATTTCATGTAATCCAAATTATGTATTTCATACCCAGTGATGTTCTCTATCTTGCATTTGGTCATAAACTTTTTCCTTCTCCATACATTGGATGATTTTGTTCATGCTCCTTTAAATTTCTTATGATATCATGCTTTCTGTCTAAATCATTTATTCATTTTGACCTTATCTTGGTAGGTAGTGTGAAAATTGTTCTTATACCTAATTTCTATCAAACTGCTTTCCATTTTTCCAAGTCAAATGCTTGGCACATAATTTGTCAGCAGTTTTTTCATTAATAATTTTGTACACATAACACCTTAATTTGGGGGGAGGAATATTTTCTTGGGGAAACAGATAAATAAAATACATGTATCAAAAAGTGTGAAAAGCATAGGCATCTTTATTTTTTTACTTCTTTCTTTTTTCATTTTTTCACCTATATCATCTCTTCAGAATAATGAATGGGAATCTCACTTAGGAATGACTACTCAGTAATTCATTTTACTGGAGAAAGTTGATACATTGCCTATTGTCTTGAAAAACAAAACAAAGCAATTCTCTAATGCAGTGCTTCCATTTTGTCAAAATATGCTCCCTATTCATCCTCTGAAATCAGATGATTAGTTCCATCAATCTACTGAAAATACTATCTCAATTGTCTATGATCTCCTAGTAATTAAAAAAAAAGCCTTTTACTTTTTTTGCATGCTATTTGTTGACTACATCCTTTTCCTGAATATTCTCTTCTTCTTTGCCTACAGCAACAGCAAATTTCCCTGTTAATCCTCCTAACAATCTAACCCAGTGGTTCCCAAAAATTTTTGGCCTACCTCCCCCTTTCCAGAAAAAATATTACTTAGCTCCCCCTGTCACATACTATCACTGCCCCCTTACAGTTATTCACCACCCCCAAATGCACCTGTGGCCATCACCACCTACCTGGATCACTGTAGCACCCACTAGAGGGCAGTGGCACCCACTTTGGGAATCACTGATCTAACCAAACCGCGTTGTCTCTTTTATTGGATCTTCTTTCTCTTCTACATTTCATAAATTGTGTTTTCCAAGGTTCTGCCTTTGGTGCCCTGGCTTTCCCTTGGTGATCTAATTCACACCAATATATTAAAATGTCATCTATCTATATTATTCCCCAAATTTTCTGCAATTCTGATCTTCTTTTGTTTCCCTAACCTGTTTCCAACTTCTTAGATCAGTGATGGGCAAACTACAGTCCGCAGGCCAGATGTGGCCCTTCTCCTTCATAATCTTTCAGTCTTTAATAGGGTTTACTATCACAAAAAATACAAACATTTTGTAAAATGTATCATTATTATTTTTTAATGAATTATATTGGCCCGCCTAAAGTTTTTTTATTTTCCTTTCCTTTGGCCGCCTCTTGAAAAAGTTTGCCCATCACTGTCCTTGATGATTTTCCCTAAATGTATCTCAAATTCAATACCTCTATAATAATGAATGGTCTCATGCTTCACCTAGTCTCAAACAATGGAAAATATGTTATCTTTTAGTCTTCTCTTTCTTTCCAGTTATCCAATTTATTACTAAATTCTCTCAACTACCATTCTCTTTCCTGTTACACTTTTATCCACTGATAAACAGGTCTTGTCAACTCTTTCTCCCCAACTTATTACTTCAAAGTTCTACCTCCATAATATCTCATTAGTCCTTTCCTCTCTACTATCATTGCTCCCAGCCTTTATTATTCCCCATCTGCTAATATTAGAAAAGAGACTTTCTATGATGAGGTAACTAAGAAAGGCCAGTTGAAAAGAACAGGTATAAAAATTGAAGGAGAATGTATGAGTACTGTGTGAAGAAAACCAAAAAATGAAAGAGTTTTGAGGAATAGTTTTAAATGCTGAGGTAAGGAAGACAAATATTAAGAAGAGGTTCTATAATTTGGTATTAATTACAAATGAACCATGAGGATGAAAGTAAGACTTCAAAAATGAATGAGTACAGAGTGAATGAGTAGGAAAAATGAGTATGGAGAAAAGAAGTAGTCAGTTTCATTAAAACTGAAAACAACAGATCCTTATTTGAAGAGTGTTTAATAGTTTTTTTTTAAAACCCTTTTACTTCGGTGTATTGTCTCATAGCTGGAAGAGTGGTAAGGGTGGGCAATGGGGGTCAAGTGACTTGCCCAGGGTCACACAGCTGGGAAGTGGCTGAGGCCGGGTTTGAACCGAGGACTGTTTAATAGTTTTTGAAACATTTTCATGTTACTAATCTTCAAAACAACTTTGGTAGACAGGCAATATAATACTTTCCTTTCACACACGAAGAAATAGAATATTAGAGATGCTGAAACTCTTCCATGATCATGCGATAAGTAAGTTGGAGAGAAATCTAAGTTTCTGATTCCTAGCCCATGTAGATACTGTTGCAATCTTTCAGGGATATTCCTTTATTCATTCAACAAATATTGTGGGATGCAAAGTACTTCAGGTAGTGTTCTAGAAAATAATTTCTATAGTAGGTGGAAATTGCTTCTAAAATCCGTTTCACCTATAGTATTTTATAAATGTTGTGCATTGATTTCCTGTTGATTGTCTTCTGATTATGCAGTCGAAAAGAAAGAGAAACATTTGGGCTAGATCACATGCACATCACAAGTTCAAATTATTGTCATACCTGAGATGTAAGTTGACAAAGAGAATTAACTCTGGGATTTGTTGAGAGACACTTCAGCCTCAGAAAGCCTTCAGCCTTTGCAAATTTTTACTGTTTAAAATGTGTCTCTCCCCTGAGCTGCACTATTTTAATTGAGAATGCTACTTATCCCAAATTTATTATCCAAATTAAATCAATACCCCTTTTCATTAAGTGTACCAAGGATGCACATATCTTAATTTGCATATTAATCCTCTATTCATTTCCCTCTCAACCCCAGGATTGCCACCTGCTAATCAAGAATTGTTTCCAAGGTTTAAACTAGAAGTTTACTCAACTGTAGATCACCTTCTTTCCCTCCTTCCCTCAATTCACAACACCCTTGCTTTGCCTTCCTTTGATGAGAAAGAATAAGCAATCAAGAGGAGTCAGAAGACACTAGAAAAAGAAGACAATATTCATAATATATGTGAAAGTTACCTGTAAGAACAAAAGTTACAAGAAATGAGTTTTGAAGAGAATGACACATAGACAAAAGAAATTGATAGATATATAGAAGAAACATGTAAATCAGAAAACAGTGTAAGTTTAATTGAACTTAAAAGACACTCAAATTTAGAGTCATCATGTTGAGTTGGTCAAATGGCTATTCTACTTCACCCTCTTCCTATACTTAACCTCTCTTTTCCTAAGGAATTCTATTTGTTTAAATGCAATTCAGCCCTCATATAATCTCATAGAAAGTTTTTTTTAAACAAAAGGGAAATTAAATGCCTTGTTTCCTACACTTGGATATCAGAAAGATACTCCAAATGAAAACATCTCAGTAACATCTATTTTTCTATGGAGAAAAATACTGACACACATAATATTTTATCTAGTACCCACAAAATATGATTTTATTGGCCATCGGTTTTTCAGTCTTTCAACGCTATTTGTCTGCTTGTGCATCTAAAACACATAAATACAAACAGCTCTAGTAAATCTATTATAGCAGAATTTTGTGAGCTGTTCAATCTTAGCTAATTCTCTGTTGTCCACCACCCTCATCACATAGAAAGTATGGAATTATCTTGAAGGCCAAAGAGTTTGGTTGGTAGTCACCAAAAGAATGGAAATAGTTGTCTAGGTGACACAGTGGATACAGAATTGAGCTTGTTATCAGGAAGCCCTGAGTCCAAATTCATCTTCAGACAGTACTTATGTGACTCTAAGCAAATCATTTAACCTTTATTTGTCTTAGTATCCTCAACTTAAAATGAGGCTAACAGCATTTACCTCACAGTATTGTAATTTCTATTCTAGGATTCTTCTGGATTCTATGGTCCATTGATCAGAGGCCTAGTACCCACCAGTGCCAACAAGTAATCCCTGATATTAAAAAAGGAAAGTTTTTTTTTTTCCTTCCTTTTTAATTGTATACTCCCTTTTTCTTAATGTAGCCATTAATGTTCACATTTCCAGATCTTGTGATGAGGCACAGATCTGGCTGGGAGAGGGAAGTAGTTGGGTGTTGGGGTGGAGGGGCAGAGAAAAGTAAAGCAAGTAGAATGTCTAAGCTACTTTCTTTAAATGCTTAGGCTAAGCAGTATTCCTTCACTTCATTGGTATCTGGAAAATCCCAGTTTGCTTGAATTTCTGTAGAGGTGAAGTATGTTTCCTTACTTATCTCATGCTTCCTGTTGGATTTTCTATCTTGACTGGACAGCAGGGGTGAAATCAGGATGAGTGGTTTGTACTGCTCACGTACTTTGTATATTCCTCTGCTCATTAAGAAATGACAGAATGTCAGAATTGGGAAAGGACTTAGAGATTCAGCCTATAATCTGAAAAGAAATATTATCTTTTGTGGTTGTACTTCAGTCATTTCAGTTGTGTGTCACTCCTCCTGACCCCATTTGGAATTTCCTAGAGAAGATTTTGGAATGATTGCCATTTCCTGCTCTAATTCATTTTTCAAATGAGGAACTGGGGACAAATAGGGTAAAGTGACCTGTCCAGGATCACATAGCTAGTAAATATCTGAGACCAGATTTTAACACAAGAAGATGAATTTCCTGGAATTAGCACCAACATTCTCTCCCCTATGCATCCTAGCTGCCCTCTCTACAACATCAATAATGAACAGATCATTTAGCCCCTGAATCAACACTTCCAATTAAAGAGATATTACCTCTCAATAAAACCCATTTGAATTTCGAAAAACTCTAATTATTATAAAGTTTTTCCTTATGTTGAAGTAGAACATACTACCCTTTTCTCTTAGTTCTTTCCTTTAGGGACAAGCAAATTAAATGTATACACACTTCCTTAGAATAACTTCAAATTATAGTGAAGTAGGTAGAGAACTATATTTGGGTTTAGGAAAAAAGATAATTTGAAATCCCACTTCTTGTAATTAACTAACTGTAAGTCATTGGGGTAAGTCACTCAAACTTTTAAAATCTCAGCTTCTTCATTACTAAGTAAAGATGATGAGTCTATAGTATGTACTTTGCAGATTTTTAAAGTACAAAATGAAATAATGCATATAAGCTCTTTGCAAGCATTAAAAATCTATGAAAATATCTATTATTGTTATCATTAAATATTTGAAGATTTTATTAATTTCATTAATGTTATATATATTATATAG
Source organism: Gracilinanus agilis (assembly GCF_016433145.1). Lineage (NCBI taxonomy): Eukaryota > Metazoa > Chordata > Mammalia > Didelphimorphia > Didelphidae > Gracilinanus > Gracilinanus agilis. The sequence goes on along the minus strand of NC_058132.1, from coordinate 315,724,759 downwards.
TTCTAATAAATTCATTAATTAAATTAAATATTTAAAGATGTATTTTAGAGTCTATTAGAATATAAACTCCTAGAAGGTTGGCACTATTTCCTTTTTTGTCTCTCTAACAGCCATGCTTGGTTCTCAGTGCTTGCTTAATAAATGTTTGTCGGATCAGATCAGATTGAATTGGGTTTTATAAAGATTTTCTTCTTCATGGAAAACACCTTTATCCAGGTTAATTCTATCTTGTCAATGTTTCAATGTCAAATCTAAGACTGAACATGATTCTTCAATGTGATGTGAACATAACAGTGTAGACATAATGAGACATTTACCTTTCTCTGACTGAGCAATATATTTTTCTTAGTGGAGGCTAACATAAAATAATTTCTTTTGCCTCTATTATTAAAACACTCAGTCATAATGAGCTTACATTTTTAACTCCATATATATATCAGTAAACACATTCATTAAGCCCCTACACTAAGGAAGAAACTGGACTAGATACTGGATATTCAAATACAAGAGAGGGAAAGAGTTAAAGAAATGGAGGGATGGGGGAAAAGAAGGAGAAAGGGAAAGATAGAGAGAGATTCCTGGCCTCCAGGAACTTGTATTCTACCTAAATTCACCAAAATTATATAATAACCCCCTTCTATTTGATATTGAATTCTGTTTTAGTTACTTATTAGCTGTGTTACCCTGGGCAAGTCACTTCAACTTTTCAGTCTCAATCTCCTCAGTGGTAAAACTAATAAAACAGCATTAACTAACAAGGTTGTTATGTGGATCAAATGAGATAATATATATTAAATGTTTTACAAACCTTAGAGCATCATATACATCCTCGCTATTATTATACTTGATTCATACATATAGCCTGTCAAGATGTTTTTTGTGTCTTATTTCTGTCATCTAATATATTAATTCTGCTACCTAAAATCCAATACCAAATAACTATCTGAAAAAATCTGATATGCCTTCATCTAAGAATAATATAAAATTTAAACAATATAGCATTAAAATAGATATGTAGGACATTTCACTAAGAACCATCCCCAATTTGCTATCAATAATTAGTGACTACTTCTTGGCACTAGTCAATCAATGAATTCCCCATACACATAGCTATAAAACCATCATATTCATAATTCTCTTTTTTCTAAAAGCTAGCATAATATTCTTTTCTGAATGGTTGGAGAAACTCAGCTTATGATATGAATGAAATTTCCTTGGACTACTACTATAATAATTCTACAGAAAGGGAAATTAAATTAATATGACATTACATATTTTGATGAAATCAGATTGGATTTTATTGATCATGATTTCCTTTTCTTAATGTTCCTAAACCATTCCTTTAATCTTACATTCTTGATTTTCACCAAGATGTAAAGTCAAGATCTCTACTTTGAATACTCCGATTGGAAATGCAAATTTATTGAGATTAGTATTCCCTGTATTAGTATGAATCACAACTCAGATATGACTACCCATCTTGTAGCACTCTCTTCCATGTCCTCCTAACCAATTCCCCATGAGAAAATAGTGCCCAAATCAGTCCTTCTAGGTTTATACATTTTCTTGATGAGATTATTTATTCTACTTTTCCTTAATAATTTTCATCTGTTTGCAATATTTTATATTCTACTCACATACATAATATATCTTTTCATTATCTTTTGGGTGATATTCATTTTCAATTCTTGAAAACCAATAATATCCCACATTTTGCACCAACAAAAGTGAGAATATTTTGGAATTTAAACATCAAGTGTTTATGTCAAGGTTTTGGTGGGGAGGAAAGTGAATTAATGATGTCTATAATACAGATTATGAAATGCAGTTGGATTGCCATAAATCTCATCTTTCAATGGCAGGAGTAGAGTTAGGAAAAGAATGAGAGGAGAGAAAGGAAATAGGGAAAGAGACACAGAAAGAGACATAGACAGAAACAGAGACAGAGTCAGTTAGAAGCAGAAACTTAGAGAAAAATACAGAGAACCAAAGACAGATTTTGCAGAAACTGAAAATGACCAGTAAGTTGGTCAAAAACTGGAGAAGAGGCTACAATTTATTGCCTCCAGAAAATAGTTCAAAATCCTAGAATTTGAAATAGTAAACTTTTCTGAGGAACCACCTCATACCTAGTCAATTGGACAATATAATCAAAAACCAAAATGATATATTTTGGAGAGGAAGTGGGGAAAATGGAACACTAATGCACTGTTGTTGGAGTTGTGAACTTATCTAACCATTTTAGAGATCAATTTGATAGTATGTCCAAAGTACTCTAAAACTGTGTACATATACCCTTTGATCCAACATTACTACTATCATGGCTGTATCTCAAAGAGATTTAAAAAATGGAGAGGAGATTCTGGGTTAAGATGGTGGCAGAGTAAAAAGCAGCTGCTTAACCTCTCCTAAACAAAACATATAGGACTCCTCAAGGGGACATAAAAACAAATCCAGACAAATGAAGGGACCCCACAACAGGGCTCAACATTGAAGGTATGTGGGTTCGGGGCATTTCCATGCTATAAGGGGGTGAAACAGCTCTACTAAAACTAGAGCTGAGCAACCCCCTCCCCCACACACCACCTACAGGACCAAAGCCAGCACACAAGAGTTAGAGCAACTTTGGGGCATCCATTAAGTCATTGACAGCTACCTGGGGTCACCAGGGCCAGTTCCTGAGAGCAGCAAGACTTAAGACCCCAAGAGACTAAAGAACGTGAGGATTTTGAACACAGACCCTGAGCTCAGGTGTGGTTGCAGCTGCAGACCCAGATTCTGAGCTCAGGAGCAGACCTTGAGTGGGGACCCAGTGTGGTGCAAGACTGTGGAAGCAGCACCCTGAGACTGTTAAAGGAGCTTCAGGCAGAGGAACAAGCAAGGGGACCACCAGGGGCTTGACCCTGAGAACAACTAGACCTGAGACCGCAGGAGCCCAAAGAGTGCAGACAGACCCTGGGCGTGAGGATAAAGCTGAGAGGGCACAGGGCTAACATTGGCAAGCCAGAGACAAGAACCCCAGAAGAGAAAGATCAAGAAGAAACCTTTAACACTAGACAACTTTTACACAGAAAAAAATCCAGACAACAGAGCAAACAGCAGAGGAGAACAAACAAGTAACCATATCTAAACCTTCCCAAAAAAATGAAAACTGGTCACAAGCTATTGAAGAGTTCAAATCTGAGATTATGAGAAAGGTGGTAGAGAACTGGCAAGAAAATAACAGTTTAAAAGGCAGAATTTCACCATTAGAAAGTGAGGCTCAGAAATCAAAAGAATTGATAAGCAAATTGAAGACCAGAAATGACCTTGAAGAAAAGCCTTGAAGAACCAAACAGACCAGATTCAAAACGAAAACCAAAAGATAATAGCTGAAAACCAGTCTCTAAAGGCTAGAATTGGGCAATTAGAAAAAGATGCTCCCAAATCAAAAGAATTGATAAGCAAATTCAAGACCAAAATCTAATAGCTGGAAAACAGGATAGACCAAATAGAAAAGGAAAATCAAAAGAATATAGCAGAAAACCAGTCTCTAAAGACAAGAATTGGGCAAGTACAAGCCAATGATCTCTCAAGAAAACAAGAACAAATAAAGCAAAATCAAAAGACTGGTAAAATAGAAGGAAACATGAAATATCTCACTGAGAAACTGAGAGATCAAGAAAACTTGTCTAGAAGAGATAACTTGAGAATCATTGGTCTTCCTGAAAAAGCAGAAATTAATAAAAATTTGGACTCCATACTAAAGGAAATTATTCAGCAAAATTGCCCTGAAGTTCTACAACAAGAGGGCAATATAGACATTGAAAGTATCCATAGATCACCCTCTACACTAAACCCTGAAAAGACAACCCCCAGGAATATAATAGCCAAATTCAAGATCTTCCACATAAAAAAAAAATTTTACAAGAAGCCAGAAAGAGACAATTCAGATATTAAGGAGCACCAATCAGGAACACACAGGATCTGGCAGCCTCCACACTACAACACCTCAAGGCTTGGAATATAATATTCAGAAAGGCAAGAGAAATGAGTCTATAACCAAGGATCAGCTACCCCTCAAAACTGACTATATACTTCCAGGGGAAAGTATGGCCATTCAACAAGATAGAAGATTTCCAAGTATTTGCACAGAAAAGACCAGGACTAAATGGAAAGTTTGATATCCAACCACAAAAACCAAGAGAAACATGAAAAGATAAATAAGAAACAGAGGGGAAAGAAAACAAAAACTCTTATTTTTATGCCTCTTTAAGGGCTTCTATAAGATCTAATTATTTGTATTCCTATATGGAGAAATGTTATGTGTAATTCTCTGTGGTGAACCCTATTCACTATTATAGAATCCACTATTATAGTAATTAGAAGAATTATTCACAGGGAGAGGTTGGAGTACTAAATGGTCTAAGATGATAAGGGCGTGGTTGGGAAAGATGGGGGTGAATAGTAGAGGACACCAAGAGAAACTTGAATGAATAAGAAAAATAGGACATTCTATTACACACAAAGAGGGCATGGGAAGGGGAGGGGATGAATACTATTATAAGAAGGAGAAGAAGAGAGCATTAAGAGGTAATATTTAAACATTACCCTCAGTGGAATTAACCCTGAGAGGGAAGAGTAGCTATATCCATTGGGATATAGAACTCTATCTAACCCTACTGAGAAAGCTAGAAAGGATAAACCAAGGGGAGCAGAGGAGTGGGGAGGTCAAGAAAGGGAGGGGAGGAGAAGGGAGAGGGAATTCATTAGACATTAAAAATAAAAAGAGTGGAATAACAAGGTAGGGGGTAAAAAGGGTAGTAAATCAAGGGAGGGAACAAGAGTTACTGGTTTTAAAAAAAATCACTGGTTTAAAAGGAAATAGCCTAAGAAGAAGGGGTAGAAATAAGAGAGGATACCAAAATGTTGGGGAATACACAACTGATAATTATGACTCTGAATGTGAATGGGATGATTGATTACACTAAATTAAAAATCTTTTGTACTAACAAAAACAATACAACCAAAATCAGAAGGGAAACAACAAATTGGGAAAAAAACTCTTTATAACAAAAAACTCTGACAGGGGTCTAATTACTCAAATATACAAGGAGTTAAATCAATTGTATAAAAAATCAAGTCATTCCCCAATTGATAAATGGGCAAGAGACATGAATAGGCAATTTTCAGATAAAGAAATCAAAAGTATCAATAAGCACATGAGAAAGTGCTCTAAATCTCTAATAATCAGAGAAATGTAAAACAAAACAACGCTGAGGTACCACCTCACACTTAGCAGATTGGCTAAAATGATAGCAGGGCAGAGTAATGAATGTTGGAGGGGATGTGGCCAAATTGGGACATTAATACATTGCTGGTGGTATTGTGAACTGATCCAACCATTCTGGATGGCAATTTGGAACTATGCTCAAAGGGCTATAAAAGAATGCCTGCCCTTTGATCCAGCCATACCATTGTTGGGTCAGTACCCCAAAGAGATCATAGATAAACAGACTTGTATGAAAATATTTATAGCTGCAATTTTTGTGGTAGCAAAAAACTGGAAAATGAGGGTATGCCCTTCTTTTGGGGAATGGCTGAACAAACTATGGCATATGTTGGTGATAGAATATTATTGTGCTAAAATGAATAATAAACTGGAGGAATTCCATGTGATCTGGAAAGACCTCCAGGAATTGATGCAGAGTGAAAGGAGCAGAGCCAGAAGAAGATTGTACACAGAGACCAATAAACTGTGGTAAAATCGAATGTAATGGACTTCTGTACTGGCAGCAATGCAATGACCCAAGACAATTCTGAGGGATTTATGGAAAAGAATGTTACCCACATTCAGAGGAAGAACTACAGGAGAGGAAACACAGATGAAAAGCAACTCCTTGAACACATGGGTTGAGGTGTACATGATTGGTGATGTAGATTCAAAACAACCACACCAATGCAACTATCAACAATTTGGAAATAAATCTTGATCAATGACACATGTTAAAACCAGGGGAAATGCTCATCAGCTATGGGGGGGCAGGAAGTGTTGGGGTGAAGGGGAAAGTAAGAATCATGTAACCATGATAACTTTTCTAAAAAATAAAAATTATTTTTAAAAAATGGAGAGGAAAAAGTTGTATTTCTAAAAAAATATTCATATCAATTCTTTTTTGTGATTACAAAGAATTTGAAAGTAAGGAGGTTTCCATCAATTAGGAAATGGCTGAACAAGTTGTGGTATATGAGTGTAAAGGAATGTTATTGTACTAGACGAGATGACATAAAGGGTGATTTCAGAAAAACCTGGTAAGACTTACATAAATTGACACAAAATGAAGTGAGAAGAATCAGAAGAATATTGTATATAATAATAATAATATTTGATGAGCCAATAATAGCCTTAACTATTCTTAGTAATGCAGTGATCCAAAAATATCCCAAAGACTCACTATGAAAACTGCTATCTATATCCAGAAAGAATTAATGAAGTCTGAATGCAGACCAAAACGTACTTTGTTTCACTTTCATTCTCTTTTCTTATTCTAAAAATGACTAATATGTAAAAACATTTTATATGTTTACACATGTAAAATCTATATCAGACAAATTCTTTTCTCAGGAAATGGAGAGCGGAGGAGAGGAGGGAAGGAATTTGGAACTCAAAACTTTAAGAAAAGGCATGTAATTGGTGACAGCAAAAATATTATCAAAAATAAAAATGTAATTAAATTTTACCAGTCTTTGAGAATCAGATTTGTGGCATCTCACCCATTTTCCACTATTTTTTAGAGATCTGTAATAGTGATTCAGCAATTGCATATTCTAGTTTATGTGGACACAAAACTTCAGTTAGTTCTTCAATAAATTTAAAGACCATGCATGTGCTCAGCTAATTGAAATGCTGTTGACCTCAAAGAAGATCAGCGGGTTTTCCTCCAACAGACCTTCCTTAATTTTGTTGCTTTTCCAATTTAGGTACACTGATTCTTTAACTCCAGAACTCACAACATTGCTAGCTCAATTCAAAACCAGACTAGATATTTAGGAAGCAAAATGGTACAATAGGTAATTTAGTATGAATAAGGTTCATCACTATGAGATATCCCTATGAACTATTGTTTTTGTTTTTGTTTTTTTGCCAGAGGCACTTCATAATGATAGTTCTTACAGTACAGAGCAAAAAAAGGAGATTTGGCACATGTTACCTGGCACTAATCAGACCAAGTCAAGTATTTCCCAGAACAAATGTTTTGGGCTGGATGAGCTGATAGGGCTGCTTATGCTTATTAAATTAAATGCATGTATGCCAGATTGACATAAGGCGAGAACCCAAGGCTCCTGACTATCAAGTGGCTATCATGGAACAACGTCTCTAATGCTATAATCTTGAGCTGCTCTTTGCTTCAGTTTATGGCTTGCTATGTCTAGACTAAACAATCATTATTGGTCTATTGCCAGTTATCAGTCACTCGTTGCCTAAAAGCAGCTATACTACACTAGTGTAGGCATCACCACTGTACTTTATTGAATTGGGAGAAAAATGGGCAATGAACACCTTTCACTCACATGCCCTCTGTGCACCCTGGACAAGATATGCCACATTTACTTCAATTTCTTTGAATGGAGGCAATTGGACAAAATTGTGATATATAATGGTAGAGTTTAGCCACTATGACAGCTGGTAGAGTGATTATTGTAGGGTAGGGGGGAGAGTGGCAAAAGGAAGGGGAAGGAGGATCATGCTTGATGTTTCTCAATCATACAATATAGAAAAACTGACTATCCTGCCTTCTTGTAAACTTGCCTTTTGTTCTTAGAGTTCAAAGTAACAGATGAAAGTTTGATAATATAACTGCTTAAAAATAAAACAACACTTGTTAACCTTCAAGACTTTTCCTTTTTTCCAGAGCAAGACTGAAGGGCTTATGAGAAAGAAAATTAGCCATATTCAGAGGAAGAACTGTGGGAGGAGAAACACAGAAGAAAACCAACTGATTGAATGCATGGGCTGATGGGGATATTATTGAGGATGTAGACACTAAACTACAACTCTAGTCCAAATGTCAATAATATGGAATTAGGTCTTGATCAATGATACATGTAAAACCCAGTGGAATTGGGCCTTGGCTAAGGGGGTTTAGGGGGCTTTGGGGGAGAGGGAAAGAACATGAAACATGTAACTATGGGAAAATATTCAAAAAAAAAAGACATCCTTTTATTTCTCCATTTTTCCCAGTGATTTGAGGAATAATGATGAAATGATGTGCATTATTAGTTAATATTGATACCTTGTTTATCCAGTTGCTCTTATCTAACTTTTGAGAAATTTTGCCCCTAATATGACTAGAGACGGGTACAGGGAGTCGGGGGGAAGGCAAGGAAGCAATTTATTATTCTCTGGTTAGCACTGTTTGTCACAAGAACATTATCACCTTAGAGCAGGGGTCGGCAACGTATGGCTCTTTTGAGGGCCAGATATGGCTCTTTCTGCAGGAGCCATAAAGTCAATTTTTTTTTCAGGCACTGTTACAGGAGCTGCACTGTGAGCATTGTACGGCTCTCACGAAATTACATTTTTAAAAAAGTGGTGTTTATGGCTCTCACTACCAAAAAGGTTGCCGACCCCTGCTTTAGAGAATATTTGTCTCAGACTGGATGAAATTGAGCTGAGGGCCAAGGGTCCTTCAGTAGAGGTTCTGACAATCTATTAAACAGTTTGATTTGTTTTTTACAGTATGAATTAGCATTTGAAAAATTTGGCTAACAATAGTGCTCCACTGAATTGAATATAAAACTATGAGTGCTAAGTGAAGAATACTGATTGAACAGTAATTGGTCAGGTCAAAAGAGACTTGTCAGAATTTGTACATTTTCCTCACCCTGATACTGCTTTAGCCTAAAAGGACAGTATGGGCTCAGTAGTGGTTTCAATAAATATGAGCCAAGTGTGTGCTAGAAAATAAACCACCAGATGTGTTTGGACAGAATGTTGATAAGACTGATAGTCTTCTTTTCAAAAGCTTATTGAGCTCATTGACATTGTAGTATCCCAAGGACATACTCAGAATAGGTAAATTAGCATATGGAACCTGTAGTGGACTGAAAACAAGCATGGAACTTGAAGGCAATCAAAGTAATGTGAATTTTCTTGGCATTGGGGGTAATTGGGAAGAGACTAATAAAGGAGAGAACGGGGTTCATTATAGCTCAAGGTCAGTGAGAAGATAGAATATCTGGAGACCTGATGTTGAACCAGAATTGTCATATGGTGAAAGGATGAGGATATTTAAGCAAAGGAATAAAATAAAATAAATATAATTTAACCATTCTAATTCAAAATAGTCACTTGCCTACAGACAGAGTAACAACTTGTGCCTAATGATTCGAGAAGGATGCTGATTTCATTCCTTTTATTATCCATGCAGTTCCCCAGGCCAGTCTGGTAAAACATTTATGTGGACTGGTACATTTTGGGCCCTTATTTACAAGGCATTAATAATACATCAGGAATACAAAATAATGCTTTAAACAATAAAACCCGGCAGCCACCAAATAATGCTTTTCTCTATTTCCCTAGCCCAAGTCACATAATATGTTCTCCCTGCCTATGAAGTTTCTTTCAGATGTTACTCAGTTCTGGCATGAAATCCCTTTCTTTTGCAGTCTATCTTTTGGGAAAATATCTCTTAAGATGATTGCCTAAGTAAATGGAGGAATTTTGCCATACACATATAGTAAGTATGCACCATTTTCCCTGGAATTTTTATAGAAGAAAATTCAGATATAAGATTCCAGCTGGATTAAAGAAACGTCATCTCATGCCAAATTCTTGCATTTGCTTGAAACCTGTTTTTGTAGGGAAGCATTAACTGGCTTGTGTAAGTATTTTCTTTTACTATTTATTTTTTTGTGGGTCTCTTTTGTTTTTACATTACTTCCATCTCTGAATAGGTTCCTCTCTCATGATATAAGCCATCCCTTAAGAGCAAAAAGAAAGAGAAAAAAAGGAAACTAACAAGGACATAGTAACTTTCCACAGCCATAGTCCTAATCTCCTACCCTGTCCCCATCCACTGGATGGAAAGGTCTTCATTTTCTCAATTTTTCTCTGGGGTTGAGATTGCTCATTTTAATTACACAGAGCTTAGATTTTTTTTCTCTTTATTTACATGTTTGTGATCATTGTCTAAATTTTTTTTTCTGATTTTGCTTGTTTTCATGCTGTTTCAGTTCATATGTCTTCCTTTTCCTGCAAATTAAAAAAGAGAGAGAGATGGAAACTGCTGCATCTCACTCTATAAACAAAAATGTACATTTTGTGGAAAATTGGTTATTTTATAATTCAAATATGTTATCGAGGATATGACTGAAAACGATTGCAAAATTGACCTCCATCTATGTCCATGTTGTATACCTCCTGTGTTTCCAAATAGATATCTCATAGGGCTGATAATGACCCCTAGCTTCTGACAGAATCTCCTGATTTTGGTGGTAGAATCGAATGAAATAAATGTCACCATATATAGTGGGAACCTTCTAAATGCAATAACCACTATCATTTGTTCACCAAGGCAGGATAACAGTTCATTCATTTTCAAGGTAAGTTGAGCTCTTATATTCTATTTAAATAGAAGCTTTGGGGGTGGGGGGTTTAAAACATTGATCCTGTTGCTCCTTTCTGGAAATATGTGAATGAAAGAATTTGGTAGCAACAGTAATGTTTTCTGCAATTCCTCTCCAAATATGCATGTATACACAGAGCAGGACCTATTAGAAATTGTGTTTCATAAATCTACTTTTTTTTCATTGTTCCCTCAAAGGAAGCAACAGGAAATAATATTAATAACTTTTATCTAAATCATAGCCCAATGTCTTATTTTGGTATGAATATGTTGTTAGGCATTGTAAAAGAGAACATAACAATGAAACATGAGTGCTCACTCAAATTGAAAAAGACTCTAAGTATGCCTTCGAAGCTGAGAGGCCATCTGGTCCAACTGCCTCATTTTATAGATGAGGTGACTAAAGCTATAAGAAATTAAATGATTTGGCCACTATGACACTGCAATAAAGTAACATAGCATGGATTTGAATCCAAGTTTTCCTCCTCAAAGCAATTATGCATTGCCTTCAACTAGCCTAGCATTAGGTCTACACCAGATTTCCATTCAAGAAGCAGCTTAGCTAAGTTTATTCAGATATAGTCCAGAAGACTACGTACCCAAGCAATATTTAATCTATTTTGACCAGTACTTATCAAATGCTTACTCTGGTCAAGGACCTGCCTTGATACTGTAATGCAAGGTAGCTAACAGAAACTTTTTGCATTTATAATTTCTAACGGTCACAAAAAGTCAGTTAAACATCTTAGAATCTTCAGAAAGTCAGTTAGAACTTAAAGCTATAAATAGAGGTGAAGTTCCAACTGATGGAACTTTTGCCTTCTGGCTTTTGCTGTGGCTTAACCTGTTGGCTTTGGCCTAATTGCTTCGGCCTTGGCCTGTGCTTATTTCGTCTTGGGGAAATTTGGACCTATCTCATTTCTCTGGACCTCTCCCTGATCTCCCATCTCCATCCCTCCCCTTCCCTGATTTTCCTAGTAGAATGGAGGGCATGGTGATTAGACATTGTGAGTTTAGTTTCTATAGGCTAGTAGAGTGTCCTCAAATAAGTTAGCCCTAGTTTTAGTGATTCAATAAGGACTTTACTTAAAAGGCAGTCAAATCTTCCTGACTAGCAGAGCCGGACTCTCTCTATCTAAACCTCTTTGTGACCCATCCCCCACCCTCTCCCCTCTCCCTAGCAGGAGTTAGAAAACCCTGAACCCCTCCCCCTTCTGACTGACCCTGGTATTAATAAATCCCCTTGTTACCTATTCAAGCCCTCTGGTGAATCATTGTGTCGAAAATTAAGACAAGGCTCAAGGGGAAGGAATCATTTTCTTCTATTTCCTTGAGGGGAGCTAGGGACAATCATCTTGGCAGGAAGTACCTTCCCGAGACTTCCTCCAGCAACCAGTTTGACTGGCAGGGAGGGGCCCTCTCGACTCCTCCCTCAAGAGACTTTAAAACTAACAAGAGAAACCCTCCAGTCAAGCCTAAACATTTCTTGCTGGCCCTAATTTCCTCCCTGTATCCTCTGTCTCAAACCTCTGGGAATAAACCTGTTTGAACTGCCCTCCCCTACATACCCCATTTCCTTTATCTTATAAATACCTTCCCATACCTTCTTTCCTCCTCCAATCACCTTATAATCATCTATATCCCCATTATCCTTCCTCACACCCAAATTGCCTCATTGACCCACTCAGATTACCTTATTTATTTCTTGATAACAATACTAGGGAGTAAAAGAAAAAGTATAAAATATTTCTTGTTCTAAGTGATTTTATATTCTTTGAGGGAGGATATGGCATTTAAAAAGAAATAAATAAATTTTGTTTTAGAGGGAGAGAGCAACAAAAACTTGGAGGAATCAGAAAAAGTTCTCCAATGGTGATGCTACCTGATGTAAAGCTCAATGGGACAGGTTTGAAGGAAGTGAATTATACACATGCAGCATAGACTTTCCTAACAGAGGGGTAAAGATGAGGAATGCTGATTTTAGAGAAGAGTAAGTATTCTAATTTGACTAGAATAGAGAGCATGTGAAGGGGAGTAGTATGAAATAATTCTGAAAAGGCAGACTAGAAACAGACTTTTTTGTAACCCTTATCTTCTATCTTAAAATGAATAATGTGTATTTGTTCCAATGTAGAAGAGTTGTAAGGGTTAGGCAATGTGACTTAAGTGACTTTCCCAGATTCACACAGCTCTGAAATGTCTGAGGCCAGATTTAAACTCAGGACTTCTCATCTCTATGCTTGGTTACAAAACCCACCTAGCTGTCCCTTAGAATGCCTGTTAGTCTGTTTCTAGTCTGTTTTGTCTTCCTACTAGAGTAAAATATTTTTGAATATCAAGCTGAGGAATTTGCCTTTTGTACTGGAGGTAATATTGGGCACTAAAGATCCTTGAGCAGGAGAATAAAATGATCAGACATGGGTTTTAGAAATTTTAATTTCATAGCTGAGTGAAATCATTTAAAAATATTTTTGTGAGGGCATACTATAAATCAGGGACTCTGCTATTTGCCTAGGATACAAAGAAAAACAAAAGATAGTCCCTGTTCCTAAGGAGCTCTAGTCTAATGCGTTAGTCTTCATCCAAATAAACAGTATAGACAAGCTATGTACAGGATAAATTTGAAATAACCCAGAAAGAGAAAGCACTAGAATTAAGAGGGATTAAAGAAGACTTCCTGTAAAAGACAGTATTTTTTCCTGAAACTTGAAGGAAGTTGGAGAAGCCAGGAGACAGAGGTAAGGAGGAAGAATATTCCAGTCATAGAGGACATCCAGTAAAAATGATTAGAATTAGGATACTGGACATCTTCTTTTTTGAGAAACTTCAAAGAAGTCAATGTCACTTGATGGAAGAGTCCATCGTAGGGCTAGTTATATAGGTTGTAAGAAGACTGGAAAAGCTATGGAGGCAAGTTATGAAGAACTTTGAGTACTTAACAGAGGATTTTATAATTGATCATGAAAATCACAGGAAATCACTAGAAATGTATTAAGTAAATCATGGTCAGATAAGGTGGTAGTTTTCGGCTACAGTTTAGGAGAGTGGATATATAAATATATTTAGAAATTATCTAGAAATTAAAGATAATTGATCTCCCCCTAAGTTTATAAGATTACCAAATGAGACAAAAAAGAAAAGCAGAGAGTTTGTTGCTCAAACACAGAACTCAAGAGAATCACCATAAAGTAATTAATAAGTGTGTGGGGGAGGAACCTTCTCTTTAAAGGACTCAATAAGTTCAATTGACTTACATCCCTTTAAGAAAAGAAGATATTGGTAACTCTTAAAAATTATTATTACCAACAGGGTAGATAGAAGAAGTATAATTAGAGGGAATAGGGACAAACTGGATAGGATGAAATATCAAGATATATATATAAATATATATATATATATGTATATATATATATATAAAACTAGTGGTAAAAAATGAGATAATATTAAGAGAAAGAGAAAAACAGACAAAATGGAGTAATTTATATTTCATAAAGAAGTGCATGGGGTGAATAGGGGAGAAGATCAATACACTGGAATGGTAAAGAGGTTGGAGAAAGAAAATACTTAATTCTTAAGTGCATTGAAATTAACTTAAAGATGGAGGAACAATCAAAACCCATTGGGCAGAGAATTAATTCGTGCCCTATAAAAAAGAAGAAGGGTAACAAACGGACTGGTGGGGAGGGAAGCAATACTACGGAGGGAGAGGTTGGGGGGGTGACATAGCTTTAAAGAACAATAAGAGAGGAATAAGAAGGGAGGGGGAGAAAGGGAAGTACAAGTGAGGAGATTAAAGGAACTGATTAAAAACAAAACACTGGTATAGAAGGAAGCAGTGAAAGAAGAAAGGACAGGACAAGGAGAGAGAATCAAAATGTCTGGGAATATAATTCAGTTGATAATTATAACTCTAAATGTGAATGGGATGAACTCTCCCATAAAACAGAAGCAAAAGCAGAGTGGATTAGAAACCAAAATCCTACCATATGTTGTCTACAAGAAACACACATGAGACAGGCAGAGATACATAGAGTAAAAATGAAAGGATGGAGAAAAAAATCTATTGGGCTTCGAATGAGAAAAAGAAGGCAGGGGTTGCTAACATGATTTCTGACAGAACCTAAGTAAAAATAGGTAAGGTTAAAAGAGATAGGGAAGGTAACTACATCCTAACAAACAGTAGGATAAACAATGAAGAAATATCAGTACTCAACATGTACGCACCAGTGTAGCATACAAATTTCTAAAGGAGAAGCTAGTGGAGCTCAAGGACAAAATAGACAGTAAAATTACTCTAGACCTCAACCTTCCCCTATCAGATCTGGATCAATCAAACCAAAAAATAAATAAGAAAGAGATAAGAGAGTGAATGAAATCCTGGAAAAATTATAGTCAATAGATATAAGGAGAAAAATAAATAGGGACAAAAAGGAATACACCTTCTTTTCAGAAGCACATGGAACATTCACAAAGATAGACCATGTAATAGGGTATAGAAACAGGGCAAACAAATGCAAAAAAGCAGAAATAATAAATGCAACCTTATCAGATCATAATGCAATAAAAATAGTTATTATTAAAGAATGCATGGAGAAGCAAATGCAAAACTAATCAGAAATTAAATAATATGATTCTCCAAAACCAGTTAGTTAAAGAACAAATCATAGATACAATTAATAATTTCATTGAAGACAATGACAATGATGAGACTTCTTACCAAAACCTATGGGATGCAACCAAAGCAGTTTTAATGAGAAAATTTATATCCTTAAGTGCATATATTAACAAATTAGGGAGGGCAGAGGTTAATGAATTTGGCATGAAACTTAAAAAACTAGAAAATGAACAAATTAAAAATTGTCTGATGAAAATAAATTAGAAATACTAAAAAACAAAGGAGAAATTAATAAAATCAAAAGTAAAAGAACTATTGAATTAATAAATAAGACTAGAAGCTGGAATATTGAAAAAAACAGATAAAATAGACAAAGTATTGGTAAATCTAATAAAAAGAGGAAAGAAGAAAACCAAATCATCAGTATCAAAGATAAAAAGGGAGACCTCACCTCTAATAAAGAGGTAATTGAGGAAATCATTCAAAACTATTTTGCCCAATTATATGACAGTAAATATATCAATCTAGGTGATATGGATGAATATGTACAAAAATATAAATTGCCTAGATTAACAGCAGAAAAAATAGAATACTTAAATAATCCAATAACAGAAAAAGACATTGAACAAGCCATCAAAGAACTCCCTAAGAAAAAATCACCAGGGCCTGATGGATTCACAAGTGAATTCTATCAAACATTCAAAGAGAAACTAATCCCAATACTATACAAATTATTTGACATAATAAGCAAAGAAGGAGTTCTACCAAACTCCTTTTATAACACAAATATGGTACTGATTCCAAAGCCAGGTAGATCAAAAACAGAGAAAGAAAATTACAGATCAAACTCCTTAATGAACATAGATGCAAAAATCTTAAATAGAATACTAGCAAAAAGACTCCAGCAAGTAATCAAGAGGATTATCCACCAGGATCAAATGGGATTTATACAAAGAATGCAAGGATGGTTCAACATTAGGAAAACCATCCACATAATTGACCATATCAACAAGCTAACAAACAAAATTAAATTATTATTTCAATAAATGCTGAAAAAACCTTTGAAAAAATACAACACCCATGTCTATTGAAAACACTAGAACGTATAGGAATGGAAGTTCCTTTTCTAAAAATAATAAACAGTATATATCTAAAACCATCAACAAGCATCCTATGCAATGGGGATAAATTAGAGTCCTTCACAATAAGATCAGGTGTGAAACAAGGATGCCCATTATCACCTCTATTATTTAACATAGTACTAGAAACACTAGCAGTAGCAATTAGAGCAGAAAAAGAAATTGAAGGTATTAAAATAGGCAATGAGGAGACTAAGCTATCACTCTTTGCAGATGATATGATGGTCAACTTAAAAAATCCTAGAGAATCAACTAAAAACCTAGTAGAAATAATTAACAACTTTAGCAAAGTTGCAGGATACAAAATAAATGTACATAAATCATCAGCATTTCTATGTATCTCCAACACATCTTAGTAGCAAGAGGTAGAAAGAGAAAAACCATTTAAAATCACCCTAGACAATATAAAATACTTAGCAATCTATCTACCAAATCAAACACAGTAATTATGTGAACACAACTACAAAACACTTTCCAAAAAAATTAACACTAGATCTAAACAACTGAAAAAACATTGGTTACTCATGGATAGGATGAGTTAACATAATAAAATGACCATTCTACCCCAAATTAAATTTTACTTATTTAGTGCCATACCTATCAAACTACCAAGAAACTTTTTTTACTGAATTAGAAAAAACCATAACAAAGTTTATTTGGAAGAACAAAAGATCAAGAATATCAAAGGAAATAATGAAAAAAAGTGAAGGAAACTGGCCTGTCGGTACCAGATATTGAACTATACTGTAAAGCAGCAGTCATCAAAATAGTATGGTACAGGCTAAGAAACAGAAGGAAGGATCAGTGGAATAGACTTGGGGTAAGAGACGTCAGCAAGACAGTGTATGATAAACCCAAAGAGCCCAACTTTTGGGACAAAAATCCACTATTTGACAAAAATTGCTGGGAAAATTGGAAAACAATATGGGAGAGATTATGTTTAGAGAAACATCTCACACCCTACACCAAGGTAAATTCAGAATGGGTGAATGAGTTGAATATAAAGAAGGAAACTGTTAATAAATTAAGTGAACACAGAATAGTATACTTATCAGATCTCTAGGAAAGAAAAAATTATAAATCCAAGCACAAGTTAGAGAAAATTATAAAATGTAAAATAAATAATTTTGATTATATTAAAAAGTTTTTGTACAAACAAAAACAATGCAACCAAAATCAGAATGGAAACAACAAACTGGGGAAAAAATCTTTATAAGAAAAAACTCTGACAGGGGTCTAATTACTCAAATATACAAGAAGCTAAATCAATTGTATAAAAAATCAAGCTATTCCCCAATTGATAAATGGGCAAGGGACATGAATAGGCAATTTTCAGATAAAGAAATCAAAACTATAAATAAGCACATGAGAAAGTGTTCTAAATCTCTAATAATTAGAGAAATGCACATCAAAGTAACTCTTACGTATTACCTCACACCTAGCAGATTGGCTAAAATGATAGCAGGGGAGAGTAATGAATGTTTGAGGGGATGTTGCAAAATTTGGACATTAATGCATTGCTGGTAGAGTTGTGAACTGATCCAACCAATCTGGATGGCAATTTTGAACTATGCCGAAAGAGCTCTAAAAGAATCTAAAAGATCCAGTCATACTATTACTGGGTTGTATCCCAAAGAGATCATAAATAAAAAGACTTGTATAAAAACATTTATACGTGCTTTTTGTGGTGGCAAAAACTGAAGAACGAGGGTCTGCCCTTCACCTGGGGAATGGCTGAACAAACTTTGGTATATGCTGGTGATGGAATACTACTGTGCTCAAAGAAATAATAAACTAGAGGAATTCCATGTGAACTGGAATGACCTCCAGAAACTGATGCAGAGTGAAAGGAGTAGAGACGGAAGAACAGTATACAAAGAGACTGATACACTGTGGTTAAATTGAATGTAATGGACTTCTATACTAGCAGCAATGCAATGACTCAAGACAATTCTGAGGGATTTAAGGAAAAGAACACTACATACATTCAGAGGAAGAACAAAGAAAAAATCTGCTTGAACACATGGGTTGATGAGGATATAATCGGGATATAGACTTGAAAGACCACATCAAGGCAACTATCAGTAATATGGAATTAGGTCGTGATTGATGACACATGTTAAAACCAGTAGAATTGAGTTTCGGCTATGGGGGTAGGGTTGTTTGGGGGATGAAGAGAAAAATAAGAATATGAATCATGGAACCATGGAAAATTTTTCTAAAAAAATTAAATTAAAAAAATTAAATTAAAAGATTTTTTAAAAATTTATTAGACATAGACTGCAGAGAACATAACTACAAACCTCCATTGCCAGCTGTGGGAATATCTTTCATCAAAGCTCATTAAATCCATCTGATTAAACTAGCAGAAGAGAAAAGAAAAAAATATGAGTAAACAACAGAAAAGGAGAAAAGAAATTACAAATGACAGCTTCTTTCCAGGAAATGAAAAAAACAGCAAAAGAAATAGAAGAAGATCAGGCAGCTACAGCAAATTGGACACAGGATTTAGAATATCTCAAAATTCAATTAACTCATGAACTTCAAGAACTCAAAAATCAATCAAGAGAGGCTGAAGACAATTTGAAAAAGGAAATACATGAACTAAAAAAAGAAAAGAAAGTCTTAAAAGCCAGAATTAACCAGCTCAAAAATGAAGCAAAGAAGGAGAAAGAAGATCTACAAAAGACAATCAGACCAGAAGAAGAAGGATGACCAAATAGTCAGGGATAAAATTCAGTCTTTAAAAAATAGAACACAACAATTAGAAGCAAGTGATTTCAAAAGGCAGCAAGAAGATATGAAATAAAATTTAAAAAATGAAAAATTTGAGGAGAATATGAAACACCTCATTGATACAACCAAAGATCTGGAGAACAGATTTAGAAGTTTAAGTATTATTGGTCTATCTGAACATCATGACAAAAGAAAAAGTTTGGACATCATCCTACAGGAAATTACCCAAGAAAATCACCCTGACATTCTTGAACAAAAATAAAAAATGGAAATTGAAAGAATCCACAGATCACCTACTACATTTAATCCACAAATGACAACTTCTTGGAATATTATAGCCAAAATCAAAAAGTCAGACAAAGGAAAAAATATTAAAAGCTGCTAAGCAGTCATTCAGATACCAGGAAACCACAGTTAGGATAACACAGGATCTGGCTGCATCTACAATGAAGGACCAGAAGGAATGGAATACAATATTCCGGAAAGCAAGAGAACTGGGTCTACACCCAAGAATCAACTATCTGGCAAAACTGACTATATTTTTGCAGGGAAAAGTATGGTCATTCAATAAAATTGAAAACTTCCAACCATTCATAAAGAATAAACCAATGTTAAACAGAGTTTGCTGCCCAAACATAGAACTCAAGAGAATCACCATAAGGTAATTAAGAGAGTAGGGGGTTTGGGGGAGAAGGAAAGAAAAAAAAATTTTTTCTTTAAGGGACCTAATAAGTTCAATTGATTTGTATCCCTAGAAGAAAAGAAGATATTGGTAAATATTAAAAATTGTTATTATCAACAGGGTAACTAGAAGAACTTTTCTTAGAGGGAACAGTGACAAACTGTGTAGAATGAAATGTCAATATATATATATATATATAACAAGAGGGTGGAAAAAGAAGGTAATATTAAGAAAAGTGAGAAAATAGAAAAATTAGAGTAAATTTATATTCTATAAAGAAGCACATGGGACAAACAGGGGAGAAAAATCAATACACTGGAAGGGTAAAGAGGTTGGAAAGAGGAAATACTTAATACTTAAGTGCATTGAAATTAACTTAAAGGGGGAAGAACAATCAGATCCATTGGGGCAGAGAATTGATTCATGTCCTTTAGAGAAGTAGAAGGGTAACAAAAGGACTAGTGGGGAGGGAAGCAACACTAAGGAGAGAGAGGGCAGGTGGGTAGCTTAAAAAGACCCTAAAGAAGAATAAGAGGGGAATAAGAAGGGGGAGGGGAGAAAAGGAAGTACATTAAGGGAGGGGATCAGGGGAATTGATAAAAACAAAAAACTGGTATAGACAGAAATATTGAAAGAAGAAAGGGCAGGACAAGGAGAGGGAATCAAAATGTCTGGGAATACACAGTTGATAATTATAACTCTAAATGTGAATGGGATGAACTATCCCATAAAATGGAAGCAAATAGCTGAGTGGATTAGAAACCAAAATCCTATCATATGTTGTCTTCAAGAAAAACTCATGAGACTGGCAGACATACATAGAGTAAAAATGAAAGGTTGGAGCAAAATCTATTGGGCTTCAACTGAGAAAAAAGAAGGCAGGAGTTGCAATCATGATTTCTGACAAAGCCAAAGTAAAAAATAGATCTGGTTAAAAGAGATAGGGAAGGTAATTACATCCTGATAAAAGGCAGTATAAAAAATGAAGAAATATCAGTACTCAATATGTATGCACCAAACAGTATAGCATCCAGTTTTCTAAAGGAAAAGCTAGTGGAGCTCAAAAATGAAACAGATAGCAAAACTATTCTAGTGCGTGACCTCAACCTTCCTATATCAGATCTAGATAAACCAAACCAAAAAATAAGAAAGATAAGAGAGGTGTATGAAATCCTTAAAAAATTATAGTCAATAGATATAAGGAGAAAAATAAATAGGGACAAAAAGGAATAAGCCTTCTTTTCAGAAGCACATGGAACAATCACAAAGAGAGACCATATACTAGGGCAAAGAAATAATGCAAACAAATGCAAAAGTGCAGAAATAATAAATGCAACTTTATCAGATCATAATGCAATAAAATAGTTATTAGTAAGGATACATGGAGAGGCAAACAAAAAAATAATCAGAAATTAAATAATATGATTCTCCAAAATAAGTCAGTAAAGAACAAATCACAGAAACAATTAATTTCATTGAAGACAATGACACTGTTGAGACTTCTTACCAAACCTACATGAACTAAAAAATGACAGAAAATAATCAACAGTTTAAAACAAAAACTTACTAAAGAAATCAGTTTCCTAAAAAAGGAAATATAGTCTCTAAAACAGGAAACTAATTCCCTAAGAATTTAAGTACAGTACTTCTAAGAAGAAAATGGGTACTGAAAAATTAGATTGGAGAAATGGAAATTAATGACTTCATGAAACAGATGGAAACATAAACAAATTTATAAGAATGAGACAATAGAAGAAAATTTGAAATCTCTTACTGAAAAAAACAACAGACTTAGAAGATAGATTCAGGAGATATAATCTAAGAATCCTTGGATTGGCTGAAAGCAGTGATAAGAAAAAGAACCTAAACGCCATATTGCTATAAATCATCAGGGAAAACTATCCCAATGTTCTTGAAAAGAGGAGAAAATAGAAATTGAAAGAACCTGTTGATCAACCCTTGAAAAAAATATCAAATTTAACAATTTCAAGACTATTACATTCAAATTCTAGAAATATCAAATTAAGGAAAAAATGCTACAAGTATTCAAGAAAAAAAATCAAATATTGTGGTAACATATCAGGATTACACAGGATCTGGTAGATTATATATTCAAAGACTGGAAACTGTGAAGTATGATATTTTACAAGGCAAAGAATTATAAACCTGTAAATAAAAATCACCTATTCAGTGAAACTGAGCATATTAATGTAGGGAGAGATATGGAGATTAAATGAAATAGAGAAATTTCAGGCATTCTTAATGAAACAGATCTTAAAATAAAATTCAATGAAAAATATTCAAAACTCAAGAGAAAGCTATAAAGGTAAACAACAACAACAAAACTCTAGGGAATCAGTAGGGTTAAATGAATCACATCCCTACATGAGAAAGTTGTAAGTAGGAAACCTTTTATTTCTATAGTTCAAGAGACATCTAAAATATTTAATATAATTTAAGTTATCAAGGGGAAAATGGGGTTAAACTGATTATATTACTCGGAAGAAAGTGATAACTATGATGCTTAAGATATCTATGATAGGTAAAATATCTGTGACTAAAGTACTTAAGTACTTATGATACACCAGGTACTGAAGATCCTTAAGAACTTTATCACAATTAGGGGAATGAATAGGAATATATAAAGACAGAGAGCTGGGAGTTAATTGAATATAATGGAATGTAAGATGTTTTTAAGTTAAGGGATGAGTAATATGCAGAAAAAAGAGAAAATGAGAGAAATTTGAGGGTAAATTATTTCACATGAGGAAGTAGGTAAAAATCAGTATGGAGGAAGAGAAAATGAGATCATGAGAGGCAATGCCTGAATCATACATTCAGAAATGCCTAAAATGGGTAATAAAATTTGCACTCAGTTAAATACAAAAACATATTTTACCTAATTGGGAATTAAGAACGGGGAAGGGAGAAAACAAGGGTGGCAGATAAAAGGGAGGGGTAACTTGGGAATGTGGATAAACAGAAGCAAAAACATTTGTAAATAGGGAAAGAAAGGGAGAGAAAGAGAAGAAAAATCACGGGATAAGGTGGAGAAAAGCACACAGTTATTAAACATTGCTGTGAATGGGAATGGGATGTACTCACCCATAAAGATAAGAAAATAGAAAAGTAGATTAAAATCCAAAATCCCAAAATATGCTGTCTACAAGAAATTCATTTAAAGAAGGGAGACACACACAGGGAAGGGCTAGAGAAAATTTATTATGCTTCAAAGTTTAAAAAAGAGAAGAGAGATAGCAATTACAAAAGTGAAAATTAAGCCCTCAAAGGAATAATAAACTAGAATAATTCCATGTGAACTAGAAAGACCTCCAGGAATTGATGCAGAGCGAAAGGAGCAGAGCCAGAAGAACATTGTACACAGAGACTGATACACTGTGGTAAAATCGAATGTAATAGACTTCTGTACTGGCAGCAATGCAATGATCCAGGACAACTCTGAGGGATTTATGGAAAAGAACGCTACCCACATTCAGAGGGAGAACTGCAGGAGAGGAAACACAGAAGAAAAACAACTGCTTGAACACATGGGTTGAGGCGGACATGATTGGGGATGTAGACTCGAAACTACCACACCAATGCAACTATCAACAATTTGGAAATAGATCTTGATCAATGACACATGTTAAAATGCATATCGGCCATGGGAAGGGGGAATGTCGGGGGGTGAAGGGGAAAGTAAGAGCATAAATCATGTAACCATGTTAACTTTTCTAAAAAATAAAATATTAATAAATGTTAAAAAACAGAAAAGAAAAAAAAGAAAAAAATAAATAAGTTAAGTGAACACAGAAAAAAAAAAAGAAAGAAATAAGATCCTGTCAGACATAGGAATAAGGGAAGAATTTAGATCAAAACATGACATAGGGAATATTATGAGTGTTATAGAATAAAGGGGATATGTCTGATCAGTGCTAATCAAGAGACTGGTACTGAGGGCTCTGGGTGGTGTCAGCTGGGTCTTCAGGCAGGGCAGGCTATTTCTTTGTACAGAGCAATTTAGATCAGCCAGAGATTGAGAGAGCCTGGCTAAAAGGTTTATTCAGCCTCAGTGCTGTTATTCTAAGCTCCCTTGAGGGGAGGAGTAAAGAGCCCCTCCCCTCTGTAGGGCCAGTCCCAGCATACAGGAAGTGAAAGCTGATCCACTTCCTGCCCAAGATGGATGCCTGGTTTAGCCCTCAAGAAATAAAGGAAAGTTGTTCTTCCTCTTCAGCCTTTTCCCTAGTTAATGGTACAATGATCACCAGAAGCTACTTGTATAAAGGCCAAAGGGGTTTATTGGAGCCAAGGATAAGGTCTGGTAACTGCTGCTAAGGGAGAAGCTGGTGCTGGGGGAGGGTCACAGAAGAGGGGGATCAGGCTGAGGGAGCCGGCTCCCTCAGCTAGGGATATTTTCACTACCCTGATGTAATAGGGTTCATCAGATTACTAGATGAGGTGATGGCTTGATTTAGGATGTCCCTGCCTGCCTACAGAAGCTAATTCCCATGATTTCCACCCACCAAAATAACCTCCTCCCAGGGCCCAGTGGGGAAATCCAGGGAATAGCTGGATGTCCAGGGAGAGGTCAAGGGAAATCAGGCAAAGCTCCCAAAGCAAAAGGCCCCTCAGTTGGTTCTGCAGGAATATTTATAGTCCCCGGGACCAATGGTTTTTTGCCCATGAGACCAGGTCAGCATTCCAATTCTTCAACTGCCAGGGTTGCTTCAGTTGGATTTGCAAATGCAAGAGATTTTGCTGCAACACTGCATTACATGAGACATAAAATAGATAACTTCGACTATGCTAACTTAAAAAGTTTCTGTACAAACAAAAGAAATGCAACCAAGACTTAATGGCAAACAACAAAATGGGGGGCAGGAATCATCATAGCAAGTCTCTCTGACCTTTTGTGATTGTCATTTGTCATTTGCTTCATTTCTTTAATATATAGAGAACCTAGTCAAATCTAAAACAAAACAAAGCATTTTCCAATTGACAAGTGGTCAAAGGCTATGAATAGGCAAATTTCAGATGAAATTAGACTAATGCTCTAAATCACTATTGATTAAAGAAATGCAAATTGAAACAATTCTAAGATACTATTTCACACCCATCAGATTGGCTAACATGACCAAAAAAAAAAAAAAAGATCAGAATCAATGCTATAGGAGTTATGGAAATATTAGAGCTCTCATACACTGCTGGGGAAAATGTGAAATGATTTAACCTTTCTAGATAGCAATCTGGAAACATAACAAAAGGGCCACCAAATTGTGCATATCCTCTGATCCAGGAATATAGCTATTAGGTTTGTATTCCAAAGAGATTAAAGATAGGGGAAAAGAACCTTCCTATACAAAAATACAAATAGCAGCACTTCTTCTTGTGGCAAAGAACCCGTCTGAATGTCAGTCCACTGGAGAATGACTGATCCAGTTGCGGTATATGCTTGTAATGTAATATTATTGTGCCATGACAAATGACTAACAAGGTGATCACAAAAAATCCTGGAAAGACTTGTAGGAAATGAAGCAAAGTGAAGTGAGCAGAACCAGGAGAATGTTGTAAACAATAACAGTAATAATGTATGACTATCAACTGTGAATGACTTAATTACCAAAAAGGCAAATATCCAGGCAATTCCAAGAGCTTCATGACAAAAAATGGATATCTACTACCATAGAAATAATAGGCAGAGTCTGAACGCATATTAAAATGTATCATTCTTTACTTTTTTTTCTCTATTAATTTTTCTCTAGGGTAAGCAATATGTGTCTAACAGCATGAGAAATGTGGAAATATGCATTGTAGTATAATATATGTGAAATGTATATCATATTATCTGCTTTCTCAGGGAAGAGAAAGGACTGGGAGGGAGAGAGAGAACGTGGAGTGCAAAAAACAGAAAATATTGAGAAATTTTATTGACATGTAATCTGGAAAAAATAAAATTTTATTTTAAAAAACTTATTGATGGAATAGTTTATAACATAGAGAACTGTTTAAGCTTTAAACAGTATAATATGTCTAGAATTCTTCACAACCTTTGAAGAACTGCATGAGGTTATCAACTATTTTTTCTGAATTGGAAGAAGCAGAGATTTAGAGCTAGAAAGAAACTTACAATTCATCTAATCCAATGATCTCATTTTACTAATGAGGAAAATGTAGCTCAGAAAAATTAAATGATTTGCCTCAAGTCACATACTCAATAATTGGAAGAGGACATATTTGGAATCAATTTTCCTGATTTCAAATCAGACACCCTTTATAATGAGCCAAACAAATGGAATGTACATGACCCCTAAGAAAAATGTATTGTAAAACATTGAGTGAGATTTTTATCTTTATTGCTTACATTCATTTCTATTATTTGGAAATGAATTTTTTTATGTGGGTGTGGATACCAGTCTTCACCTCCATCTTCACTGTGGGTCTAGCCTTATGGCTATTCTCAGAGGAACATCTTGTGGGGAGTTAATTAAAGGCAGCCTGGAGGAACCTAAAGTAGGGGTAATTAGTTTCTCTGCTTTTAGACTTCAATGTAAAATGGGAAAAATCAGAGGTGATATAGCTTTCTGGGCCTAGATGTAAGATTAGCATTTACAATTAGAAGTTTTCATGAGAAGAGATTCATTTACTGAGAAAATACCTATTAAAGATGTGAAATTCTATTACAACACACATATGGACAATGAAAACAGCTTTTGAAGAGAGAAAAAACAGAATAGAAGCTTTTCTATCACTAACTCTATGGATTTGTTGCCTCTGTCTTCTTTCTACATTTCAATCAATAGAACTGATTATTTGTATAGACAAAGTAGTTTAGCTATAGTGAAACATACCTCTCAGTAAAATTAACTAACCAAATTTTTATCATGGTATCAAAAAGACTTCTACAAAGGGCTACCAGTTAAATCAACACGGAAAAGGAAAAATTCCAATTCAATGAAAACTTTTGTGAGATTAAATTCGTTCTTAGCTTAATTAGCCATGACCTAGCAATCAGAAGAACTGGACTTGGGTATGGAAGATGGGAAAGAGAAGATTTGGTGGACTGATGAATGTCAGGAAAGGTTTCACAGAACAGATCTTAATGGTTTCAGGGGTTGTCTCTGTGACAAAGGGAAAGATATGGTGAGAAGAGTTACATAAACTTACTGTACTTCACATTTTTGTTCGTATCTGTTAAAGGCCATCAATCTTAATTATTTGTCTTTTCCAAAGGTATTCACAGCTGTCTTAAAGGTGTAAGGCTAGAACAAGAGAAAGAGAACCACCATT
>NC_058132.1:315685945-315695113 GCF_016433145.1 Gracilinanus agilis | reverse complement strand
AAAATAACTGATGGAGAATGAAATAAGCAGAATCAGGAGATCACTATGCACAATAACAGCAACATTGTACTATGATCAACTGTGAAAGACTTGACTACTCATAGATACAACGATCCAAGACAATTCTGAAGGACTTACACCAAAGAATGCTCTTCACCTCCAGAGGAATAACTGTTGGGAGTCAGAAGCAGATCAAAGCATTCTATCTTCCATGTTAGTTTATTTGTGGTTTTATTGGGGGGTTTTGATTTTATATGATCATTTTCTTATAACAATGACTAACATGGAAGTATGTGGTGCATGATAATTTGTGTTTAATCCATATCAAATTGCTTACCATCCCTGAGAGGTGGGAGAGAAAACAGGGAGGGAGACAATTTAGATTTTATAATTTTGGAAAACATACATTTAAAATTATTACTTGTAATTGGGAAAATAAAGTATCTTCCAATAAAAATTGTTAAAAAAATTAATATCCAAAAAATTAATTGGAGATAGGTTAATGAGAACCACAAATGTCTATTTTTTAAAAGCATAATGAGAAAAGTTCTATTCTCACCCTCTCCTAATAAATTGCTCTTCTACTTACCTAGAAAGCTGTCTGATATTTCATTTTTACTTAGAAATGAGGTTTTTGATTTCTAGGAATCCTCTCTTTAAAATTAAGTAACCCTGCAGAAATGTGTTCACCCATTCCTAACAAAGCTACCTTCTATTTTAGTAAATTGAAAACTCCTAGAGAGACATGACATTATTCTCTTTAGGTAGATGTAGCTAGTTTCTCAGATTTCACTTTAAAATTCAGGAAGTCTTTTGAGATCTCTTATCAAAGTAGACTATGCTCAATTGTGAATTGCTGATCTGCTCTGTGGCCAAAGGCTTTTTACCATCTCTCTGCCCTTAAGTCTTGGGGACTTCATTTCTAATACATTGTCTCTGGCCCTTCTCCAAGTCTGTGAAATATTTACATACTATCTCTTCTTCTCTGTTCCATAGGTTTTCTTTTAAATAGATATGAAAGACAAATAGCAGTATAGATAATGAGCATTGCATAAAGTGAGATTACATCTATAGGTTGTTTGACTTTTCAGAGCTTTTTTTCTCTTCCTTTAATTTTGTTTTTTATTATAAAGACTGCATCTCTGAAAAAAGGAGAAAGGCATAATACATGTGGAATGTAAGTGTGATAAAATATCAATAAATCAATAAAAAGTTTTCAAATAGATAGTAACTGGATCTATGATTAAATTCATATGGAAAACTTCCAGATGAAGATATTTCCTCTACTAATAGAGATCAGCATCTTCTCAGCAATTTATTTTCTCAGAGTTTCCCGGGGCACCAAGAAATTATATGAATTACTGATGATCACATAGCCAATATGTCAGAGGTGAGACTTAAACCTAGGTATCTGAGGTCATATCTCTTTCTACTTTCCTATTCTGCCTCACATATATGGTATATAAAATAACAAGTGTAAATTAAATTGCATCAAGAATCTTTTATGTTCACATATTGTATGTCATGTGTATAATATATTTATATGATCATATGTTTATAATAGTGTTAGATATTTTTATACGTAATGGTAGTGTGACCTCCAAATATTGTGAAGGTTAACATTCAAGGGCATGAATATATATTAGCTTGAAAGGAGATAGGATAGACATCTCCAGGATCTTCTCTACCCACCTTCCTCTAGAAGAGACTTTATTTCCCATCGGAAGAGGGAGGAAAGGAGGAAATGAACTAGAAGCAACCACTCTATTCTCCTCAGATATATATATCTGTGATATATGGGGACCAATACATCACAAGTACCCATATATATTTAAACACACATATAATATATTGTAAAGATATATATCTTTATAAATATGTATATTTATAAAGATAGAATTATACCTAGTGGCTCCCTTCAGTATTATTTGTCTGAGGCATGAGAGTTTCAAGTTTAAGGTAATTTCTGATTACTGTTTCAATATTGGCAGAGGAGAACCCCATACTCTATCTGAGTCTTGACTCCTTTTCCTCCAATCTGGTAGTTCTACATTGGATACATATAGAAATCATCAAAGAACACCCCTTTAGCAAAATCAATAACAAAACACATTTGTGAGAGAAAGCACACAAAGGTGAAAATATACCAGATAACACAGAGTGAAAGAATGTTCTCATTGGGAAGGAGATAACGCATCTCACCTAAGAGAAAGAGTCCCAGAAGTTCCCTCATATGTCTATTATAGGAGACTAGGGTTAGGGATAGGAAGAACACTGCCAGCTCCTCTGATGCCAGCTTCTTCCCATAATCATTTTTCCTTCAGCAACTTGCAGTAGAGGTAACATCTTACCTACTCTCTCAAAGCAGGAAACTAAAAGTATGCAAAGTTGGAAGAGATTCAGTGACTCAAAAAAAAAAAAAAGCCAGAAAACTAAAAAGATAAGCATTTTGTCTCTCTCTTCCCAATTCCACCCCATCCTTCACATGAGTATGAGACACTAATCTCCACTAATAAAGAGAGAGTTCTACATCACTGGGCTTTAGGACTGGGGTTAGCATTACATGTCTATATCTATAGATCTTTATTTTTCTATCTTTCTACCATATGCTTCTTTATATATCATTTAGAGATTCAATATCTGAAGGTAAGTCTATTCAATACTAAACTTTTATACCAATACATCACAAGTACCCATATATATTTAAACACACATATGGATTTTACTAAATAAGAATATATATGGGTGCATGGAGATGTGTGACATATGCACACACATGTAAGCACACATGTATTATGCACACACATATATATGTATAAAATGTAGAGAGTATGGGTAGAGGATATATTAGGGATCACTTAGTTCAAATCTTTCATCTTCTAGAAAAATAAACTGAGGTCCAAAATAATACAGACAGTCATAGCACTGTTTCTACTTCTTACTATTTATCTCCTCCTCTACTTTTTGTATCTTGTGAGACGTTAGCTAGAGGCATGGAAGAATTTTGGCTTTATTCTATTCTTCATGGATAATCCAGTATACTGAGATATTATTTTTAACAAGCATTCGTTTGGATACTTCATAGCTAGTACTGAGGGAATAATGTATTGCACTGGCAAGTTTTGATCAGAATATCAGGGATTAAGTTAAAGAAACACAAGGCTACTACTGAGTAAAGCAGACTTGGGTGAGTTATCCAGAAGAAAGAAGGGGTTCTGGAAGGAAAGTAAAAGCTTCAAATGCAATCTGTAAGCACTTATATATAATATTTAGCATATTGGGTTGTTTAAATTAATTTTTATTGCTATTCAAAAGATCTTTGTAGAAGAGCTATTTGACAGATATGCAATATGAATTTGATGTTTCTCCCTCATGCTACTAGAGCAGTTACAATAACTAATATAGAAATGCATTTTCAATTTGGATTTATTGTGTATTACTGCAATTTTCAAAGGATTTTCAGGGAGAAGGGACAGTTGAGATTTGACTATATTAGGCAAATGAGTGCTTTGCTTCCTCTTTGTATTCCATTTACAAGCAGAGAGAAGCAAAGTGTTTCTTCTAAATTGGATGGGATAGATTACACCCTTCGTTGAGGGCAATGATTGGAAATTGTGAGACTGACTTTTATCTAAAATTAATCTTTAGATCTGGAAACAACCTAAGAGATCACTGAGTCAAACACTTCATTTTAGGATGTATGAACTGAGGTTCAGAAAAGTTACGTGATTTGCCAAGGATTACACAATCAGTACATAGCACAGCGGTTGTGTTTAAAACTTAAAAGTGTCTTTTTATAAATTAATCACCTTTTCTCCTTTTTCTGTCCTACTCTAACATGTTTCTCTATTTATTCTTGATCCCCCTAAATTTGAAATGATCCTTGAATTTTGCTTCTCTTTTCTATCCCACTCTTTACTAAATTATATCGACTTTCATATTTCCTTCTCTGCTCTTTTCTTTTTACTTCCACATCAAAGCCCCTTTAAGCCTGGGTAACCTCATACCTGGGCTCAACAATCTTTTGGAGCTGGCCTCCCTGACTATAAGTTTACTCCCACCATCAACTGAAATCTATTATTTTTTCCTAAAATATCTATTTTCCATACCATACTAGTATCTTTTTGTTTCCTATTTTCCTTCAGGTTCAAATGATTGCTGACTATACCTCAATTCATATTACCTGCTCTTGTCAGGTTGGTTCCCTCATTCTCCGACAGAGTGATATACTCATTTACAGATCTGTACATTGACTTGAGCATTTCAAAACACTTTTCTTCTCTCATTCTGAATCAGTGTGGTTATGAAAATATACCAATTCATCATATCCTGCCTCTATAATAATGACTTCACAGATTTTCCAAACTCTCTCTTTGTCTTTTTTTCTCTTCCTTAGTCTATCTATCCATCCATCTATCTACTTATCTATCTAATGATCTATACCATCTGCCTATTCTTCTGTATTATTTACAGGGTTGAATGTCATTAAAATTCATAGTATTGGTAGAATTAAAGTCATGCAAAGAAAAATAGTAAGGGAAATATTAGGTGTAAAGTTATAGAGTATTATAAAGATGTGAAAAAAGTAATAATAAGTCAGCTTTAAGAGAGATGTATAAAAACAAAAGGATGTGGACTTGAAGAACAAGAGATATTCATTTTATTGCTTTTATGTTCCATTTGTTTCTGCATGATATCAAGAGACTTAGAAGACCTCCAGCACATTGAGTGGATTCCTGGAGAAAGGGGATGGGACACTCAAAGTGATGGTGGATTTTCCTGAAGCTTGACTGCAGGGTCAATTAATTAGAAATATTGTAAGGATTTTTTTCCAAGTAGACTTTGAACTACATATTTTCTGAGATTCTTTACAACTCTGAGATTCTATAACTATGCAATATAATGAAGTAGTTTTATTTCCTTATGTCTATATGGTCAGGATTAGATAAAAACAAATGATTT
Source organism: Gracilinanus agilis (assembly GCF_016433145.1). Classification (NCBI taxonomy): domain Eukaryota; kingdom Metazoa; phylum Chordata; class Mammalia; order Didelphimorphia; family Didelphidae; genus Gracilinanus; species Gracilinanus agilis. The sequence continues at coordinate 315,690,151 of NC_058132.1, read as the reverse complement.
TTGTTAATTCTTTCATCTCAATAAAGGTATAATAGTTATAAAGGATATTTCTTCATAAAAATTGATCAAAATCTAAAAATCATTTAACAGGCACCCTTGATCTAATTTATAACTACCACAATTAATTTCATGAGATTATTGGAGGTGGTCTTTTGTTCAGAGGAACTCTGAGATGTATCTTCCCTTGGAGGAAAAAGGGAAACATCTCTGAGTATAAGACAAACTTATAAAACTTACTCTGTCTCTATCTGTCTGTCTGTCTCTCATTCCAGGATATAGCATAATAGGATGATGTAGAATGCCCATGGGGCAATTTGGGAAATTGTTATCAAAGGTCAAAAATGGCAACCTGAATGTCCTTGCCCAGGTTCCCTATTAAAGTTCTTCATCTCAGACTTCTGGCTTCCTTCAGTCTTTTGTTACCTTTCCTTAGCATAGTATAATTTCTGAAAATTGCCTTTCCCTGACTAAGGTATGGCAATAATAAGGGCATTGATAGAGTTTCTGCAGAAGCACGAGAGAGAAATAAACAAGTATTCACACTCAAGCTAAGAGAAGAGATTATGAATGTGAACTTTTTCAAACATAGATATTACCTCATGGATAACAAAGTTCTGCAGTTTTGAATTTCTAGGGCTCAAGTATGGATACAACTACAGAGAAAATTTCCTTATCAGCCTCCTTCTTGAAAATGGAAGATTTAAAACACGCCTTCTTCAATTGGAGGATAAGAACCATGTTATGATGGGAGTGGAAAAGGAGTGAGAGAATTCTTAAGATGTAATCCATTCCTTTGCTGTGATTTATAGAGATAATCTAAATCCAGTAGGCAGCAATTACTTATTCAACAACTTCTCTAATACGTTTCTAGGCTCTTAGGAGAGTTCTGTATACTATGTATTTTCTGTGAAGGTAAAATCAAGACTATCCCATACCTGACATACATTTGTTGTCTTGAAAGTCATAAAAGATTTGGGGACCATATTACCCACATTTGGAAAAACCTACAGAAGTGTACATAAAGGAATTTTATGGGACTATTCAGTTGGAGACAATGAAGCAAAAAATGATTATTCTCAATTATTAAATCCTCAATTATAAACTCCTCTATCACCCAGAGTTTAGACATCATCTAGTAATATAAGAGTCTTCAGTGGTGGGAGGGGAAAGGGCCAAAGTTAAACAATTATTATCTATCGAAAATGTGTATTTTTTGAACCTATGCTAAGTAACCATTGAAAGAATAGTACAATAACCAAAGTATTACATACACAGATATTTGTAAACTGCTGGACTAAAGTGCATCATTTCTGGAAGTGCTAAAAAATGGCTTTTTTCTTGAAAGAAATCACTTGGACTGTACAGAAAACACTGTGCTCATCAGCATTTCCTTTTGTAAATGATATGCTTCTTTTAGTACTAAAATAGAAAGTGGATAAAATGTGAAGAGGTAGCAGAGACCTTCTAGCTAACATGTAAAAAGATGGGAACCAAAAATTTTTTTCTAGGTGTTTTTAAAAATTATCTTGACTAAATGCAAACCAATCAATTGCATTTTTGTCATTTGCATTAAATGCATGCTTTATGACCATCAAACTGGCTTAGAAAGTACAACCAGGGTCACTACACAGGGCTTCATAAATCGCATTACAATACCCAATAAAAAAACAAATGATGAAGCTATGATTGTGCCTAAAGGCATAAAAAGGCATAAATTTATTATATTTTCACTGAAAGCAATTTTTGGAGCAAAATGATGATTTCTTTCTAAATCATTTTATTAAATGTTTATCATAGAGAAGAATACTTCTATTTGACGGTGGAAAATATTATTTTGGTTTGTACCCATGATGAGAAGCTTTTTACTAAATTATTCATGGATGTGGATTATTCTTCTGTGAAATACAGCTTTCTACAAAGTGCCTAAATGTGGATGTTAGAAATAACTTATACATATAGCTCAACAAATTAAACATATATGTATGCATATGCATATACAACTGTACACATATAGAGAGAGAGACTTTCTCAAAAATCTTAGTTCAATTATAAAATATTAAAGCATAAAGTGGCAAACTAAGAATGAATAGGTTAAAATTGAACTTGGATTTTGGGGATACTCTTTAAATATGCAGTATTTAAAATATATATATATACACATACATGTCACACCTCTTTGCTTAAAGGCTAAAATTAGAATTTGGGGAACTTATGGACTATTTATAATCACTGATTTTATTCCAAAATGTTGTAGACTGTTAGCAGATATGTGGGTTGCATTCAACTGCTACTGTTTTAAGCATCAAGCCACTCAACAATTGCAAAAAAAATCATTTTCTTTTGTGTATCATTTTCTGCTGTTTATTTCTTATTTAGCCCCCACACTGAGGACCCAAAGCATAAGAATGTCAGAGAGAAATATTTTTTCTCTGTCTTTTTTTATAAAGACATTTTTATAAAGACAAAAATAGACATTTAGCTGTCTTTGTAAGGGAAGACATCGATAGCAGTTTGGCATTAAAATTTTCCATTGCTCAGTGGGTCTAGTCTACTTAATCTCAATAAATTTGTTTGAAAACCAGACTTTCTCTTAAAATCCTAAAGGAATTCCAATGCCATTTTATGCATGTTATCATCTCTAGCTGGTAAACATTTTAAAAAGCAAGATTAATACTATGTTAAAGGACAATAAGAATTATACTTTTGGAATCATTCATTATGAGGAAAAGTGAAACCACATCTCATTCAGGGTAGTAACAAAGGATAATATATGACATTTACAAATTTTTAAAAAATTGGGTTTTTTCTCCCATACTCTCTGGATAGAAAACTTAACCAGTCCTCCCTGAAGTTCTAGTTTTCATGTCTGTTGGACATTTTATATCCAGTCTGCTACTCAGAGTGATGGTTCAGGATATAGGGTTGTCTAAAACTCAGCCCTTTCCCACTTCTCCCAGTATAATCCATCAAAAATTAGTAAAATTATTTAACTCACTAACTTAATAAAAGGCATTCAGTTTCCTGAAAGAGGTTAAAGAATTACATAAATCTGGAAACTCCTTATTTTAGAGGGAGAAAATAACTTCTTTAGTAATAGAAAATACATGGCAGAATATGATTCTTAACTGGTAAATGGTTTTGTAAGCAGTTAGAAATTGGATGCATGCTTTAGTTGGCAGAAGAACCTCTTAGGTAAGGAAACTCTCCTTACCAGAAAAAGTAAACACTTTCTCTGCAGTTATAGCCCAGTAATGGCGAACCTTTTAGAGATGGAGTGCCAGACCCCACCCTCACCCCACCCCACCCCCAGACCAAGTGCTGTGCCCATCCTCCCTAGAGACCACATGCCATGTGCCTCCCCCCACTGAGTGCCAGGTGCCCCCTGCCCCCTGCATCAGACCAATAAGTGGGTGAAGCGAGAAATATCCTCAGGGAGTAGAGCGGGGGAGGGGAATAGTACAAGTGTTCTGCTCCCCTCGAGCTCTGCTGACTGTGTGCCACCCATCTTGCCCTCTGTGTGCTCCCACTGGGTTACTAGGCAGAAGGGTGAGTAATGCGAAGAAATGTCATCAGGTGTGGTGGAGAGAGGGAGGAGAGCAGCTTCCTCTAAGTCCCCCTGCCTTTCTAGTAATGAACTCTGTTGGGGTTAGGGGGTGGAGGGTGGCTGTATGCCCATAGAGAGTGCTCTGTGTGCCATTTTTGGCACCCGTGCCGTAGGTTCACCATCACTGGTATAACCTATGTACTGTTTGTACTAGAGTACCAAGAGGATCAGTAGCTTCCCTTACCCAGACTCAAAACACATTTCCAGAAGGTTGGTTATCTGGTCATTCAATTTTTTAACCCCACAATACATGAAACCATCTACAAAGATATGGAAAGATTGCAATCAGCATTTGTGAAGTACATATTTGATAAAAATAAAAGATTATTTTGACATTACTCTGAATAGAGAAGTAAATATTTTAAATTGCCAAACAAAAGCAGGGTATGCTGAAAACAATATGTTTAGGTATATATTTATCTAAATAAATAGTAATATATACATATGATAGCATGAACATATGTATATGTAACATATATATTTTGTGGTTTAGAAAAATAATATATAAAAATGTACAAACCCTTAGTAAGAGAAATATTCTTTTATCCTAATTTTTTTTAAAAAAATGTGGCCACAGAGTTTAATTTGACTTGTACCTGGTG
>NC_058132.1:315650342-315683791 GCF_016433145.1 Gracilinanus agilis | reverse complement strand
CTACTTACCATTAAGTATGAGAGTTCATAAGTCACTTACTAGAGTAAGCTCACACCTCCAAAGGCCACTCTCCCACCTTGAACAGTGCTAGGTAAATTGAAAGACAGCAATTGGTTTCTTTGAAGAAGGGGGAGTGACAGGAAGAGACATGGAAAAAGAACCATAAAAGAAGAGACCAGCATGGTCTAGGGGCCATTCCTTTCTTGGCATTTGGAATGAGAGTCTGAATTCCTGCCTTGGCTTTGGAGGAGGCTGCATTGGTAGAAGTCTGGCTGAAGACATCACTAGGACTTCTGGCTTCAGATTACCAGGAAATCAATGTGGAGATAGGGATTGGGGAAGCCCTTGCCAGAGCTGAACAGGACTTCATCAGAAAAGGTCTGGTAGGCTTGTTATCTTAATCTACATTTTATACTTTCACTCTTTCTATCTTTGTAAGTAAAAGCTGCTAAAAGTCATTTTGACTTAAGCTATAATATTTAAACTGACAATCACAATATTACTTTATAACTCTCTATTGAGTCAAAAAAAACCTAAATTTAAATCTTACATAACATATATAATATGTATATAATTTTATTTTAGAGGGACAGATTTAAAAGTATTGATTTTTATTGAAATAATTAACATTTTAATATATTATAAATGCAACTTTAATTATTTAGATTGATATTTGAAAGCATGTTTATAATAAATCATTAAAAATCTATATCTTATAGAAAAAAGACACCTATTTGGTTTGGTTACAGAGTATCTCAGTTCAAGCATGTTCTACTACTTTTTAAATGTGATGATGACCAAGAAATATCATGACTTTATCAAGAAGAAATTAAACCAGGAACACACAAAAGACATGAAAATCTTGGGTTTCAACAAGGCATTTGAATAAATTTGTTATACTTTCCTCCTGTTCAAAATAGGGAGATCTGGGTCAAATGAACAATTAAAGAAATTTGGACTTGGTTAAACAAAAGTGATTAATTCTCCAATTTTAAACTCCCCTGGGAAGAATCTATAATGAACTGTTTGTTTTTGGAATTTTGGGTTTTTCCTGGACCTGATTTATTTTATATATATATTCTTAAACCAATAATTTTTGGATGGCATGAAACTGAAAATGGATAGTTAATATATCAGATAACAGAATAGGGTTCTAGAAAGTTCATAACCAGAAAGAAATAAAAATAATTAATTTGGAGTCACGGTAACTGGGTTCAAATTACAATTCTACTACTAACTACCTTGGGCAAAGCATTTTATATCTCTGGGTCTCAGTTTCCAAATTAATAAAAATAAATGTTTGAATGTGACTCTGAATCATAGTTGTCTAATTAAAGAAATGAGATTGTGTTCAATGATTTTTAGAATTCTCTTACATTATTAAATCTATAATCCTATTATCTCATCCTATTATCTTGACCTTTAACAAAATGAAATTTAATAAAAATAATAAATGTAAAGTCTAGCTTTAAAAAACTGCACAAGTAAAGGTTAGGAAATGTGTATAGCCCATACTCATGTGAAAAAGACCTAGGAGTTTAATATAAATTTCTAACATAAATCAATTGATCAAGAATGTGATTTGATAGACAACAAAGATAATTTTTTCTCAAATGAGACTAATAGAAGCATGACATGTAGCAGGAGTGAAATAGTCATGATATATTCTAATATGGTCAGAAATACTACAGCTATATTGCCATGTTGATTTCTTAGGGTCACATTTTAAGAAATGTATGGACAAACTGGAATGTAGCCAGAAGAAGACCACCAGAATAATAAGGGGAGGAAACTAATACCATTCAAGGGTTATTTAAAGGAGATATTTAGCACAGCAAAGATGAGATGGGAGTGAAGGAAAATAATAACAGCTATTTTCAAATAATAAAAGGCCTGTCATATGGAAAGGTCATTCTATTTTTTTCCTTTTCACCCCAGAGAACAAGTTATATCGTAGCTGTTGGGAGGAAGATTATAGCTCAATCTAGGAAGAAATTTCTTAGAATTCAGAATTGCCTCCTAGTTGAATGGGCAACCTCTGGGGATTTATCTCTATTTCCAGACAGCCTCAAGTAGAGGCTGTTTGATATTTTATGAAGATAACTATTGAGAACATTCCTGTTCTGTTATAGCTGAACTAGAAGGCTCTTCTTTGAAGTCATTTATAACTGAGATTTTATGAGTATGAGGTGATTGTCTCTGTTCATCAGTGTCAAACATGACCCTTGGACTACATTTAGTCCACACTACTTCCATGCATGGTTTGAATGAGATTCAAATGCAATTGATAAATCATTAACAAAATAAATTAAAATACAATTTTAATTTTTAATTTAATTAATTAAATTTTAATTAAAAATACAATAAAATTAAAATACAATAAAACATCATATTATATCATGAGGTCTATCCCCTCACATATAGCATAGGGGTGCCATTGTGTGGGTTGAAAGAAGGCAAATACATATATATAGATAGATAGATAGATAGATAGATAGATAGATAGATAGAACCCAGGGTGGTCTATTATTATTATCTCCATTTTATTGATGAGAAAATGGAGGTAAAGAGAGGTTAAGCAACTTACGTAGAGTTGTATAGCTAAAAAATATGTGGACATATTTAAACTCAAATCTTCCTATGAGGCCCAGAGCTCTAACCACTTCACTATCTAGCTTCCAACTATCAAAAAAATCCAAAATCCTATTCAAAAGGAAAATGAGAAAATTAGAGAAAGTATACATGGGCATCTCCTATATATACCAGACAATACATAATGAAGTTCTTCCATTGGTATTGAGATAACTCAGATCAGCTAAGAGAATGGGTTCTAGAAGTCACTCAAGAGGAAATTCCCTGAAATCTCTAGTGTAGCAAGCTGGTCATGATGGAGACTTCATGCTTCTTTTATGTTGTTCTCTTTTGTTCTCTCATGTTGACTTCTTCCCAGAATTTTTACTCCAGCCACCTAAAGTGAGGTTAGCATATTCCATCATCTCCCTTACAGGTGGAAGTGAGAAGTGACTAAAGGAAGTATAGAACCCCAAAACTCTAGAGACTCAAAGAGACTTCCAAACATAGAGAATGGCACTTGCCATTCCCCCATTTCACTAATTCTGCGTCACCCCTCATCAAAATACAGGGCATTGATCTCCACCATTGTAGAGAGGGTACTATTACAGTAGACTCTGGGACTAGGGTTACAATTACATTTCAAACTAAGTCAATATGTAGCCTACATAGATACTCATGTGTGGTTTCGCAGGCTGTTTCTATTTCAATTTGAAGCCACTGTCTCAGTTAACCACTTTTCCTAGACAGTTGACGAACTATAATTCATACAGTTTCTCAAATACTTCTCCCCCATCTCACTACCCTGCTTCCACTGTCACAATTCCAGAGCCCAAATTAAATCTACCACTGCCCCTAAAAAAAGATGTCATTTTCCTTGCCTGTCAAGCTATTATCCAACTCTGTAATTTTTCAAAACAATATATCTTTCTCTGACCACCATTCCTTTCCGGTAGTTTTTCTCTACTTTTTTAATGAAAATTCTTTCTTGAAAGATATTCTCTTTGCTATTTTATTTTGATCCCTAGCTCTTAATACATTTCTTGGAACATTGTAAGTGTTCAATACTTTTAAAAATCCATTCATTCAGTAGAAAAAACAACATAGATAAAATTATTCCCTCCAAAGAGAACATAAGGTGGTAATCCCTTAGGGAAGACACTAGATCTAGTGTTTGTAGAACCAGTGGAAGTCATCTTGCCATTACGAGAATGGGATCCTGAGAATTTCAAAACATTCTCCCACACTTAGTTTGCTTTCCTCATCTATGTTAATAAATGTCTTTTAAAAATATAGCTCTTGTAATTGTATTTTTAGTACATTTTAAAGAAACTTTAGGAAAATGAGCCTTTACTAAATCCCATTGATATTAAATCTTTGCTGTCAAGTACAACCAAGTTGCCAAGTTTTCTCTCTGATTGTGTTGGGATCAGGAGGAAAGATCTAGATATGGGAGGATTGATTGTGCAGATTAGGGAACTGAGAATGAAATGTAATTCACTGGTGACACTAGAAATAAGAGATTACATTTAGATAGCCCTTAAGAGTTTGCTCAGAACAAATCATTTAATGTAGGTAGCACAAAAAATATTATCCTAACTTTACAAAGAAAACTGAAAGTCAGAGATGTTACGAGATAGTAAAATAGGGGAAAAGCAAGATAGAGTAATTGATTTTGGATGGAAATGACTTTCAAAGATATGTAGTCCAACCTATTTTATTTTATAAATAGGGATGTTGAGGTCCAGAGTGTTTAAGTGACTTATCCATGGACACAGACTAGATGACAAAGTAAGGATCTGAACCATAATCTAGTATGATTTCCACTTTATGACACTTTTTTGCTTCTTTTAGAATAGACTGTCTAAAATTGGGTCATTGATGAGGAAAAAAAGAGCAAGCAAGACATGTAAAACGACTGACAGTTGGATTTCTACATAACATTTCATAATCAAAAACTGAAACTTTGGCAGACCTTCTTTCAGTGATTTATGTGGAGGACAAAAGATGTTGCCATTGACCCATAGAATGGGTTGCACTTAATAAACAATGGGTTTCACACTGTACTAAGAGTGGTTTCCCATTAGAAATGCTTCTCAGTCTGTTGGGTAGGATTATTTTTGTAGTTTATTTAGCATGGTAGGACATACCAGAGCTTATGTTCCATTGGAATTCCTTCAAAGAGCCATATTTTTTTTTATTCCTGGAAATCTTTAGAAAATGTCTTATGTTTAATTGGAATACCTTCAAAAAGCCATAATCACCTCCAGTGTCACAATGATACAGCACATTAGGACCTTGGAGGACTGAACAAATCTCTCCATCTTTCCCTTTCTCATTCATATCTATTTCTATCTAAATCTGTAACCATATCTATATTTCTATCCAAATATTTATCTCTATGTATCAATATCTATATGTCTATATTATATCTGTAATCTATATATTTATATCTAGATATAATAAAATATGTACAGAAATATATTTCAAGGAAAATATACTAAACTGCATATGAATTGTTAAACCTTAGATTTGAACCTTGGAATAATTTTGCCAAACTGCTGAGAAAAAAAAAATTCAGAAGTCTTTCCAAAGTTACATAGTTTTGTTCATTTCTATTCTGTGTGAATCCTTATGGACTGGGAATACTTTTATAAAATTATATGCTCGGCTTTTTGAGATGGTTAATTTAGTTGAGCCTATAAATTGTCTTGGAATAATCATAAACAATTTAGAAAACAATTCACAGGAAATATCCAAATAGAATAACATTGATGATTTGAGCAGGGAATCAGCATTCTGAATTGCTGAGAAGGAGGTGGAGAAAGACAGAAAGGAAAGGAGAGGATTTGTTAGGCAGGGAGAGAGAAGATAAATGAATTCTAAGGAAAGAGGGAAAGGATGAGAAAAGGTAATGAGATATCAATGAACAACTAGATTGAAATAACATCAGGATCAAATTTTAGATCTACAGTCTATATTAGTGTTCTTATTGCTTCTCAACCTTTTGGCTAAAATCAAGTGTGTATATCAGTGCTCTTTTCAGTTATTAGATGTGTTCAATTGCCTTAAAAATAATTACTCAAGACATATATACATCTTTCTTCCTTTTTCTTTCTTTCTCTCTTTTTTCTTTCTTAGCTATCTGATTAATTTACAAAGAAATTATTATAATTCTTTTAATAACTTTAGTAATAAAATTATATTCTAGAAGGGATTGGCAAGGTATATTTATATACAGATATGCATATATATAATCATTTATATGTCTATCTGTGTATATGTATGTATTTTCCACTCTTATTTGTCCGCCATTAGTAACTCAATATATATTTTCTTAACTTAAGATATGTATTCTTACCCAATTATTTTTGTAAACCCTTGTGTTCTGTATTAGCATCAGTACTATTAGGACAAAGGCAGAAGAGCAGTAAGGTCCAGTCAGTTGAAGTTAAGTGACTTTCCAAGGGTCACACAACTAGGAATTGTCAGGTCAGATCCAAACCCAGGACCTTCCATCTGTAAGACTAGATCTCTATCTACTAAGCCACCTAGGACCCCGCTCCCACTTCTTTTAATTCACATTGGCAACATTAGGCAAAATGATTTAAACTTAATAAATCTTAATTTCTTTATTTATATCAAAAGAGTGTTGGACTAAATGAAATCTAATGCTACTTTATTTTCTGAATTTATGCAATGATTTAATTTCTAGTTTTTGTTTTTTTGTTTTTTTCAAGCAAAGATATTTAAAAAACTTTTCTCAGTATTTATTTTATCTCTTTAAACTTTAAAAAGGAAAAAAAAATCCTGACTGTTGACATTTTATTTTAGAAGACCTCATGATTAGTAAATGTATTTTTTACTTATGATCTTGCCCTAAGGCTCATAGTACATACTAGTGAAAAATAAAATTATTTAATTTACAGTTCAATTCTCTGTTGGATCTGGACTGAGATATTTAACAGCTGCTTCATCTAAGGGTCAAAGTTTTCCTTTCTTGTATTTCTTTGATTTTCAGGATTTTTATATTGCAATAAAAATTACATGAATGTATTATAAGATCCTTTAAAAAAGTTTTTTTTATATTTGTAACTGCATATCTTCTAGACTATAAGCTGCACAAAGACATGGACAAAGACTTAGCTCAACTGAATAACTTCCTCAGGATGCAACAAAGTTGGATTTTAGGTGTGTTTTGAAGAAAGACAGGGAAGCCAAGAGGCAGACATGAGGAGGTGGAGAATTCCAGACTTAGGAGAATGCGATGAAGAACAAAGAGGTCAGTGTGACTGGATTTAGCCTATGGTATGAGGATGGTTGAATGGGTGGAATTAAGGTTTAAGAAGAATGGAAAGACAGAAAGAGTTCTGTCTATAAAAGAATTCAAAATGCCAAACATAGGATTTACCTTTGATGTTGGAGTTAACAGTGTCCATTCTTGATATGTGAATTGGTGTGAGTTTGTGGGATATGATTAGTCCTTTTTTTTTTTTTTTTTTTTTGAATTACTTTGATAGCTGAGTACAGGATGGACTGGAATAAGAAGAGACTTGAGACTCAAGAGATAACCAGAAGGTTATTCCAGTACTCTATGTAGGAGTGAGAAAGACCTATACAAAGGTGGTAGCAGTATCAGAAGAAAGGAGGGGAAACTTTTATTCTATTTGTTATAAAGCCGGATGATATTCACCAGTCATATATTCTCTTTCTTATCACTGTTTTATGGATCTAGTCTCCCTCCCTTTGCCCTCTTACCCTCAAATTATACTGTTGCAACTAATCACAGTTGAAGTATTTCTTTCAGGTTTCAGTTTAGGCAAATTCTCAATATCTTCTGTATCTGACTCATTGTTAAATCTTACATAATTTGATGCCCACTTGTTTTAGAACTGTACTCCCTCCTGAGGTAGAAACTTTGAATACAAAGTGGCAGGGGAAGTTTGTGATGGAATAGAGGACACTGAAGCAGAGGGGTGTCTAAGTATTCAAGAGAAAACAGGATTCTACAATGGCTATGCTACTTTCTGAGCTGGCTGAAGTGTCTGGCTATGCAGCTGAAGAACAGGATAGTTAAGGAGATAAATCTCTACTAGTGAACAGGATAACCCAAACCAAGAAAAGTAACAGCTTTCAGGAGTTACAGTTTGCATTGCATCTTGACTTCCACCATCCAAGCTCAGCTGAAACCCCGAGTCCTCAGTTTCTGGATCTATTACCTAAATATTGCTCGACTTAGATCCTTGACTCTGATACCTTGTAGAAACTCTGATGTCTGCATTACTTTGCTGAATCAAAAGAGGGCTCAGATTGTGCATTTCCTTGACCTTCTAGAATTATCTGAATTTAAAATCTAAGGATTTTTTCATGGCATAATGTCTCATTGATGGCTTTTTCTTAAGTTACATATTTATGTGTAACATCTAAGCATATGTGTCTGCTTTGTGGATGTTTACTCCATGATGCCAAGGTCATATGACAAGAGATCACTAAATATAATACATTTGAGAAAGATATAAGATCTTGTCGGTAGAAGTGGGACTCAACAACCATTAATACCTAGGAAGTCCATAATTTCACAAAAAGAATCAACATTGTTCTATAGAGAAATTGTAATAGAGTTCTTTGAGAACCATGAAGTTCTTTGACTACCTTATACTTCCTCAGCACTTCTCAAAGTAGGGTTCATATACATAAATAGGATACTCCAGGGACATTCCACTTTGCCTGACTCAAATCAATTGAATGGTTATGAGTGTTACTTAGTGGCTATGTGTACATATATCTATATACACATGATAAATGAAATATGACTTATCCAGATTCACATAAATACCAAGTGCATGAGGCAAGACTTAAACTCATATCTTCTTGCACCTAAGTCTATTGTTCTCTCTGCCAATCCACCTACCCATACTGTGTACCATCTATATACCTCCAGATGTTCGTGTTCTCCCTTACCTTTAATTATATATTTCTGTATACATGTTGTATCTTCTCAATAAATATAAACTATAATGGCAGTAGGCTTTTGTCTCTATTTCTGTATTATGCTTTTGTCTTTGTATCTCTAGCAACTATCACAATTGCCACACAAAATAGCTACTTAATAAATATTGAATAAAATATGAATTTCCAGACCTATAATTTTGTCATTGTGAATATTACATCTCAAAGAATAGATGATAGAATTTCTACAACTTAATAAATAATTATCTTAAGTTGTTTTAGCAAAAAAATGTCATCACACTGAGATAGATCTTATTTAGCAAAGGTAGTAAAAAAGTCAATAGATATCTGGTCTCTTCCCAAGCATATACACAAATCCTCTCTGCTTGGTTGGACTTACTAGAGCCAGTTTCACTGTAGAATCTTTAAGAAACTAATCAGTTGCCTAGAACTGTGTTGATGAAAGCATGGCACCATGCCCCAGCATGCTGGAGGAGACTGCTCCATTCCCCTTCTCCACACCATCTGCAGACATTTTCTACATGCCCTCCCCCTCTGTCCAGCAGCCCAATTCGAGCACTTCCTCCCTCCACTGTCTGTGGTGATGTGGGTGACTCACAAGCAGCTTGAAGGTGGGCACACAATCTCTTTAGGCACACAATTGGGCACAGTCTCTAAAAGGTTGGCCAATTCTGACTCAGATCATTCTAAGTCATCTGAGTAGGACTTATATACAACCAATGCAAAAGATATAAAATATCCAAAAGCAGCCAAATATCCTGACAACTACACCATTTTGGTATTATGGCTCCCACTTTGCAATATCACTGTATCGTACTGGTGAATCAGCTACCATAATATTCTTGGAATCTTTGAATTTTGAATGTGGCATCCTGAAGCTTGATTACTATAAGCAAGAACTTTAGTTCAGTGGAAGCATTGGTTATGAGTCTGAGAAGAGAGAGAGACAGCCTACTCTATCACTGGAAATTTACACACAGATAAAACGAAACACCTGTCAGAATGATAAATGGGGTTTCTTGTTATCTCACTGTCTCTATCATTTCCCACTCAGATTCCCATCAAATGCCCAGATTACATGGGGAAAGCAGGCGGAAGAATTGTCCAGCTCATTTTATTTCTGCTCAAGGAATATGAGCAAAGATCTCTAGATATTTATAAACAGGATTGATTTCATTTTTATTTCAATAATCTTGGAATTTATAGTAATTTCTTTATGTACATTATCTTAAACCTATTTCTCTGAGTCCAGGCCTGATTTTTTCTCTCTTTGCTATGTTAGTGTTTGGTTATTGAGATTTATATCATGCCTTCTCTACAAACACCTGAACAGAATCATTTTGAAAAAAATATGAAGCTTGAGAGTAAAGCAGAATAAAAAATATAAACCTAGATGTTCAGATTGAAGCAGGTTAGGTGGACTTTTGGTGGACCTAGGCAAAGTTGTGGGACAGTGAGCTGCAAAATTATTATAACAAAGCTATATAATAACACATTGAAGTTTCAGATATTTTAAGTAATTTGCAAAATTAGAGACAAATGTAGAGGTGATGGAAAACTTACATATCTTTAAATGCTAGGAATGACATTTTACTCTCAATTCTTATGATTTAAAAAATACTTTCCTCTCTGGCCCTCAGATTCGTCATTTATAAAATGAGGGAGTTATAAATGATTCTCTCTAAGTTTCTTTTCAGTTCCAATATTTTATAAATTGATTTCCTTTTTAAAGTAGGTTTTTGAAGAGGTTTTGTTTTACTTAGTTCTCTAATTTGTTTATAATTCAACATGTTATATTTGTCATGTATCTGTTGTTTTTCATGATATATGGTTTGAATTCATAATCTAAATATATTTACTTCCAGAGCACAGTCTTATTTTGACATTTTGGAAAATCCTCAATTTCATTGATGTAGCTTATTTTTATATCCTGGTGGTAGTGGTAGTAAGTCATTTCAGTCATATCCAACATTTCATGACCTCATTTAGTGTTTTCTTGGCAAATATACTGAGGTGGTTTGCCATTTCCTTCTCCAGCTCATTTTACAGATGAAAAAAATGAAGGCAAACAGAGTTAAGTATTTTAGGATTACAAAGCTAATAAGTGTCTGAGTTTGGATTTGAACTCAGTTTTTCCTGACCACAATCCTGGTGCTCTACCCACTTATGACACTTAGCTGCCCCTTTTGTATGAACATGTATCAGAACTCCTTCATTGCCTGAATATGCTAAGTGATCTTTATAATCTACTGCCCCAGCCCCCAACCCCCTTCAAAAGTTATTTACTCATAGGCAAAATGCCAAAAAATGTCCACTTTTTTACACTTAGTCTGGTCATTTAATAAAAAGTCAATTATTAAATCTGCCTTGGAAATCTTCTCATTTGAGTAAAACTTGTCTGATATTATTCTTTCTTAGGATAGTTAGCCTTTGTAAACAAGGTCCTAAAGAGAAAATCTAAGTAGGATTCTAAACTCAAAATATTTTCAACAAACATCAATTTAATTCCTACTTTGATATTCTGCCATAGTATGTAGGTGATTCTTGAATTTTGAAGGTTATGTTACTATTACACATTCTCTGATAATCCTTAAAGTTGGAAAGACTTCAAATATGTCTCCTCATAGCCTTTGCATCGATAATCAAAGGACCATCTAGCTAAACTGAGAAAGAGTTATCCACCAAAAGATTGCCAACAGAGATGGGTTTTTTTCAGGCATATCAAAAATAAGCAAAAACCACAAAACAAGAAGAATGAATGGAAAAGACCATATGGTCATACTTCATGAAATAGAGTATTATGATCTATGTTTGTGAAGGGCATGATTAAGCCATTGAGTAAAAAGATCTTTTAAAGCATTAAGTAGACCAAGAAAAACAAGAAAAATAATACCAGTTTATTAAATTTATTTTTATTTAATATTATATCCTCTATAACAACTTTTGTATATCCTCTATAACAACAAAATTTGTAAAAACAAATTTTAGCATTTAAAAAAATTGAGTTCTGAATTAAATCTCCTTTTCTTTCTCCACCTCTAAGATAATAAACACTCTGATATAGATGTCACATTTGCAATCATGTAACAACTCTTTCAATATTAGTCATTTTGTGGAAGATAAGTCAAATAAAAGATAAATAAAGAAACAAAATATACTACGTTTCAATCTGCATTCATGTTCCAGTAGTTCTTTCTTAGGAGGCAGATGGAATTTTCTATCATTAGTTCATTAGTCTTTTAGGATCATGTTAGATGACTGTATTTCTGAGAATAGCTATGCCATTCACAATTAAACATCATACAATATAGCTGTCCAATATTCTCCTGGTCCAATGCATTTCATTTTGTATCAGATGGTGTAAGTTTTTACAGGTTATTTTTCTTGGGTTTTTTTCTGAAATTATTCTGTTCAATATCTCTTGTAGTACAAACAGTACATTGTAATAATAAAATATTTTTTCTTCAATAATTCACCAATTTATGGGCATCTCCTTAATTTCCATTTATTTGTTACCACAAAAAGAGCTGCACCAAACATTTTTGTGCAAATAGTATTCCCTCACCCTTTGATATAGTCTTAGACATTGTATTTAGAATCAAAGGGTATGCAGATTTTTTTCGTCTCTTAAGACTAAAAAAAGGGGAACAGTTTCAAATTGCTTTCCAGAATGATTAGATTTGTTCACAACTCTACCAACAGTACATTAGAGTACCAGATTCTGAAAGTTTCTCCAAAATTTATCATTTTCCTTTTCTGCCATGTTAACCAATTTGATAAATGTAAGGTGGTACATCAGAAGTGTTTTAATTTGCATTTCCTCTAATCAAGAATATTTTAGAATATTTTTTCTCATGGCTATAGATAGCCTTGATTTATTCATTTGAAAACTGCCTGTTCATTTCATCTCACTGCTTTGATTTGGAAAATGACTTGTATTTTTATAAATGTGAGTCAGTTCTCTATATATGTAAAAATTAGACAGTAGTAAGAGATACTTGACATAATCCCACCCCTCTAAGCTTTTTGTTTTCCTTCTAATCTTGGTTGCATTGGCTCTGTTTGTGCTAAAACATTTTTTTTAATTTAATGTAATTAAAATGATTAATTTTACAACTTAAAATGTTCTCTGTCTTGGTTGGTCACAATTCTTTATCAACCGGTCTGACAGGTAAAGTATTCTATGCTCCCTTAATTTGTTTATGATATTACCCTTTCTGTCGTAAATCATGTATAAACCTATCAGACTGGCCAACACGGCAGCAAAGGAAAGTGACAATGAAGAAATATCAGTACTCAACATATATTCACCAAAAAGTATAGTATACAGATTTTAAAAGGAGAAACTAGAGGTCAAAGAGGAAATAGATAGTAAAACTATACTAGTGGGGGGAACTCAAATTCCTCTATCAGAATTAGAAAAATCTGATAAAAAATAAATAAGAAAGAAGGAATGTAAGTGAATGAAATTTTTGAAAAAATAGATGTAATAGATATCTGGAGAAAACTGAATAGGAATAAAAAGGAATATACCTTATTTTCAGGAGCACATGGAACATATAAAAGAATTGACCATGCACTAGGGCAGAAAAACATTACAATAAAATGCAGAAAAACAGAAATAACAACTGCAAAATTTTTAGACTACAATGCACTAAAATTATAATCAATGAGGGTTAATGGTGAGGCAAATTAAAAATTAATTGGAAATTATATAAACGAATTTATAAAAACTTGTGGGTCAAAAAAGAAATCCTTAAAACAATCACTGATTTCATTGAAGGGAATGACAATGAGGAGATAACATATTAAAATTGATGAGCCACAGTCAAAGCAGTACTTAGGAGAAAATTTATATTCCTGAACGCTCATATCAACAAAATAGAAAAAAAGATGATAAATTAATTGGTCATGCAACAACAACAAAAAATGAAAAAGAATGAATTTAAAATTCCCAGCTGAATACTATATTGTAAATCCTAAAAATTAAAAAATAAATTAACAAAATTGAAAGTAAAAGAACTATTGAACTAAAAAAAAAGATTAGGAACTTGTTCTATTAAAAGAACAAATAAAATAAATGAAATAATTGTTAATTTAAAAAAATAAAAAAGAGTATCATAATATCAGTATCCAATATGAACAGGAGATTTTACTTCTAATGAAGAGGAAATTAAAGTGATTATAGGAGCTATTTTGCACAATTATATGACAATAAATCTGACAGCCTAGGTGAAGTGGATGAATATTTTAAAAATATAAATTGCATAGGTAAACAATTGAGGAAATAGAATACTTAGTTAAACCCATCTTAGAAAAAGAAATTGAACAAGCCATTAAGAAACTCCCCAGGAAAAAATTCCCAGGGCCAGATGAATTCACAAGGGAATTCTATCAAACAGTTAAAGACCAGTTAATCCCAATACTGTACAAACTGTCTGACAAAATAAACAAAGTAGAAGTCCTACCAAATTCTTTTTATGACACAAATATGGTACCAATGCATAAGCCAGGAAGACCAAAAAGAGAGAAAAAAATTATAGTCCAATCTCTTTATGAATATCTATCTTAAATAAAATATTGGTAAAGAGAATATAGCAATATATCACAAGTATTATTCACTATGACCAATTGGGATTTATATCAGGAATGCAAAGCTGGTTTAATATTAAGGAAACCATCAGAGTAATTATTCATATCAATAACCAAACTAACAGAAATCATATTATTATCTCAAAAGATGCTGAAAAAGCCTTTGTCAAAATATAATGCCCATTCCTTTTGAAAACTTTCCTCAAAATAATTAGTATCTATTTAAAACCATCAGCAATTATCATCTGCAAAGGGGATAAGTTACCTTCAAAGGGTATAAGAAACCTTCCCAATAAGATTAGTAGTGAAACAATGATGCCCATTAATACCACTATTAGTAGCAATTAGAGAAGAAAAAGAAATGGAAGCAATAGGCGATAAGGAAACTAAACTATCATTCTTCTTGGATGATATGATGGTATACATAGAGAATACTTGAAAATCAACTAAAAAGATAGTGGAAATAATTAATTTTAGCTAAGTTGCAGGATACATAAATCCACACAAATAATCAGCATTTCAGAATATCTCCAACAAAAATTAGCAACAAAACTCAGAAAAAGAAACTCAATTTAAAATTACTCTAGATAATATAAAATATTTGGGAATTTATCTGCCAAGACAAACACAGGAATTATATAAACATAATTACAAAATACTTTCCACACAAATAAAACTATACCTAAACAATTGGAAAAACATTAATTGCTCATGGGTAGGCCTTGGCCTTTATTATATTTGATATAATAAAAATGACAATATTACCTAAAATAATTTACTTAGTGCCATATCTATCAAACTAACAAAAATATTTAAATGCTCATCTGTCAATCTGTTTTTAAGACAACTCTTTCGAAGTTTCATTGTATTGTATCCTACTCATTGCATTCATCAGATTAGGAATAATGTTGCAAGGCCAGATAGAACATTTAAGGGGGCTGCATCTGGCCCATGGGCCACAGTTTGCTCATCACAGGTATACAGGGAAAAAAAGGGGAGGGGAGATAATATATGGCACCAACAGAAATATCACTGCTAGGTCTGTATCCCCAAGAGATTAAAAAATGGAAAAGGATCTGTTTATATAAAAATATTTATAGCTGTGATTTTTTGTAGTGCAAAAAAATTGGAAACTGAAAAGTTGGCCATCAGTTGGAAAATGGCTGAACAAATTGTGGAATATGATGGTGATGGAATAGTATTGAGTTATAAGAAATGATTGATTCCTCTAAGAACTGGAAGGGTCTACATAAACTGATGTGGAGTGAAATAAGTAGAACCAGGAGAACATTATCCACAGTAACTGAAACATTTTGGTGCAATCAAATGTAATTTGCTTTGCCACTAACAGCAATACAACGATCCAGAACAATTCTGAGAGACTTATGGAAAAAATCCACATCTAGAGCAAGAACTTTTAGAGTAGAAATGCAGAAGAAAACATATGATTTATCACTTGTTTATTTGAGTATATGATTTGGGATTTTGGTTTTAAAAGATTACTCTATTCCAAAAATGAACAATACAGAAATAGGTTTTGAGTGATAATACATGTGTAACACAGTGGAATTGCTTGTCAACTTAAGGAGGGGAGATGGAAGAGAGGAGGGAGACAACACGAATCATGTAAACATGGAAAATTTATGTGTAGATTTGTTGCTGGAATAACATAAAGAAATTTAAAATAAAGAAAGAAACAAATAAATAAAATTTTTGAAAAAACAGCAATTGTCAGATGAAGAAAATAAAATTTTCAGTCATATAAAAATTGATCCAAATCACTATTGATTAAAGAAATGCAAATTGAAAAACATCTGAGCTACAACCTCACACTTATTTTATATCCTTCATGAATTTTTCTGTAGTTTGAAGGATATGTGTCTTTTTCATAACATGATGAACATGCGCAATATATTGTGTGATAGCACATATTTAAAGTGTAGCATAATATCTGCTATCTTGGGCACATAGAAGGTGTAGAAGAGAAAGAGAGAACATGTATTGCAAAATCTCAGAAAATAATTACTGAAAATTGTGTCAACCTGCAATATAGAAAAAAATAATATTTTAAAAATCGTGAAACCAAGTGATCATTCTTCTTTCCTGCCATTCTTCACTGTTGAACCCATGTTGATTGACATGTATCCAAATCCATGTCCAGTGAATATCACCTCTTTCACCTAAAAATGAGGATAAGCAACACAACAGAAACAAACATACATCAGCCTATTTCTCAGAACAAGGGGTAAAAGGGAGATAAGGAGGAAAATGAAATCCTTCCCCTCTCACTGGTTTCATTTGTGAATTCCTTCCTTCCTTCCTTCCTCCCTCCTTCTCTCCCTTCTTTCTAGATTCCTTTCATTATGCCAAAGATTTAGGTCTGGAAGTGATTTTAGAATCCATTCAAGTCAACTGCTTAATTTTATATATGAAGTATATATTTTAAATACAAAACTCAGTGAAATATGGAAAAATTGAGTTTTACAATTAAATATTAGAATCAGGATTTTATTCCTTTCTCTGTCTCTTTCCATCTCTCCCTCTTTTTTTCCTCTGTTTCTCTCTCTCTCTCTCTCTTTCCTATCTATCTCTCTTTTGGTCTCTGTTCTCTCTGCCTGTCATGTTATTTTCTTTCTGTCTCCCTATCTCTATCTCTTTCTCTCTCCCTTGGTCTCTGTCTTCATTTCTGTCTGCTTGTTCATATATTTTTTTTATCTTTCCTGTCTCTTTCTCTGCCTCTCTCTTTGTCTCTGTTTCTGTATTTCTCATTGTCTTTGTTTCTCTGTATTTATCTCTCTTTGTCCAAGTATGGAATGGATATCTTTAATAGTTAACCCTCTACATTATCTATTATCTCTCTGCCTTTTGGTCTCTGTTGTTGATCTCAAAGAACTTAATCTTGCTTCTAGTTAATATTTGCCTTTTGTCATTGAATTGTGATTATGGGGCAAAAATACAAAAGGAAATTCAAGCAAAACCCAAAATGTTCAATTGCCTTTCAGACACTGAATTTGATCCATGTAAATTTTCTTTTAGGGCTTACTAATAAAACAGGAGAGAAAATCTTCCTCATACCAAGCACATTGTTCCTTCTCTTTTTGTTTTCTCCCAGTTAATGTAACTTTTTGTGGGGTTCAAAGAGAAACTTGTTAATGAAGGAAATTCCTTCTTTCTGGTACTGAATTTCAACTAATTAATTTATTGAAAAGAAAGAAAATTAATTTCCATTAGCACATTCATAAAATAGTGGCAGCAAAAAAGCCCACAAAGTTATGAAATACTCACTCAAGTTGTCATCATTGATGTTCTTTAATTTGTGGTTTCTTACTTCTCAATAAAATTTTTTGTCCAGATAAGTGGCATTGTGAATTGAGAGCCTACCCAGGAGATAGGAGGACCTGGTTTCAAAAATGACCTCAGACACTTTCTGGCTATGTGATTCTGGGCAAGTCACTTAGACATGTTCACCTAGCCATTGACTTTCTGTCTTAGAATTGTTACTTAGAAATAAAGGGCAAAAAAATGTCTTGAATCCAAGAGGACTGTTCATATTGCTCTTCCACAGATCATTCTTGTTCTTCCAACTTGGTTCAAGCTTTTTTGTGACTTTCACTGTCATTCCTCTTCTTGCCTTCATTAATTCATTAAGCCTTTCATTTAATGAATAATCGAATTTAGTTTCTGCTATACGAAAGACAATGTTCTTATCCATTCTAAAATATCCAGTTCAAGTTCCATTTCCTAAAATCTTCTTTCCCACATTGACCTTTCTTTTGTCTGAACTCTTTTAGCACCTATCACGTGCTCCATTTACATATAGCAAATCATTATGTAATGCTTTGCTCACTGCTGCTTTAATTTATATGAATTTTGACTTCTCAAAAAGAACATTTTGGGAAAAGAAATGATTTTTTTTTCTCCTTTTTCATATCATCATCCATTGTACCTAGTAAACACCAGCATATGTTACACAACAGATATTTAAATGATTACTTTTTGTTATTTTGTTAAATCTTTTATTAGAAACAATATTGAAGATCAATAACAACAAATAAAACTATTAAACGTTCATTACCATTTAAATTACATACCTAATAAAAATTTCCAGTTTAGTTACAGATCATGGCAATAAAGTGAATATTCCAATAAAATAAATAACATGATTTTCTGGTTTCCCAGTGTATATGAATGTTATGTTTATATTATCCTATAGTCTATTAAGCATAATACTATGATGTCTAAAAAATGTACTTTTATTAAAAATTATTATTCCTTAAAAATGTGCTAAATCTCATCAGAGCCTTCAGTGAATTGCAATCTTTTTTTGAAGGATTTTGCCTCAATGTTGATGATTACTAACTGCTCGGGGTGGGTGATTGCTGAAGGTTGGAATAGCTGTGGCAATTTCTTAAAATAAGGCAACCATGAAGTTTGCCACATCAGTTGACTCCTTCTTTTATCAGAAAAACACTTGGAAGACATTGTAGGTTTATTAAGGAAAACGTTTCAAATGTTACAGAAATCATTAAAATGTGATACAAATACAAAATATGAGCACATGTTATTAGAAAAATGGCACTGTAAGGCCAAAACATCTAGTCTGTAAGAAAAGTCACAGAGTCGGAGCTCTGATGATAATCATTCAATTTATTAAGGATTCTAGAAGCCCCTAATCAATTGGGTCCAAGACCTTTCTTATGATCAAGGATCATTCTGCGTGAGGAAAAATTTAGTTATAGCTATTTAGATGGTGCCAAAAATAGAATAGGTTTTATAATTCCATGACTGGTTATAAGCAGAGGAATCCTATGATTGGCTAAAGGACATGTATATTAATCATAACCACTTTGTCCACAGTCTTTATCACAGCTCACCAATTCCTAATATGTTGTCAAAAGATTTTCCACAGGTTATGGGACCCTTGCAACAATGTCCTCGGCCTTCTTCAGGGCCATCCAGCCATCTTGGTAGGGGTTTATTCAATATCACCTTAGGGCCTTCCATAGGTCATAAGACCCTAATGTTTGACCCATAGTATCCTATGGTCCAAGTAAGTTGTGGTCAAAAGGAAAGGTCACAAGGAAGTGGTAACAATAATTGAGAGAAATATGGCATATTGTTGCTTCAATAACATGTTATTGGGCTAATATAATATAATTCTGTATACCAGAAAAAGAAATTATTTTTTCTTATAATCTATAATACCATTAATATATAATATCACTAATACAGAAAGAAAATATTTAGTCCTGACATATGTAACTGTTAGTCTAAAAGTATACCTATAAATCTGAACTCTGTGCAATCTAGAAAAAATCATTGACCTCTTGAAATGTGTGTGAATTAGCTGAATAAATATTGGTTAATTTGAGTTGGTGTATAGTATAAAAATTATTTTCACAGCACTGATAGACTTGCTTGACCCAGAGTTGCCATAAACCTTTGATTTATAAAAATTAATGTAATATTTGTGAAACACATTGAAGTGAATATATTACAGTGAAGTATGCTTATAAGAATTTTTACATATAAAGTATCATAAGATATTTTAAGCATTCCTTCTAAGTCTCCATCAAGTTTTTTTGTTTATTCCTTAATATGCCTGTATATATGTGTATGTGTATGTAAAAAGGTATATATACCCACATATTTGTGTATTTCTCTAATTTGACTAATTTTTAAGTGAAATAATATTAAAAACCTAAGATTTAGATTTAGAGGTACAGTGATCATTGGAGGATCCAATAAGATATAACTTGTCCTTTCAACTCCTAAATTAAGTTGTCTAGAGACTAAAAATCCCTGAGCATTTCTAAAAATTGAGTTGCCCTCTCATAAATCTATCACAAAATAAATATTAATAAATATTGCAACAGAAGTTAAGCATTTTAAAGTAGTTATCATATACCAAACATTGTGCTAAGGATGGAAGATACAAATAGAAGCAAAAACAGAGCCTCTCATTCAAAAATTTACATTCCTATGAGGAAGACTACATGTAAACAAATATGCCACTGAAAGACATATGCAGTGGAAACTCCAGGTAATCTCAAAGGGAAAGATTGGAGAAAGAAAGACCAATTACAAAGCTAGTACATAGAGTCTTGAATGAAACTATGAAAGGCAACAGACAGACCTAAGGGGGAAGAGAATTTCCAGCATAAGGGCTACCCCTGAAAAGCACAGACATAGTAGATGAAAGATTGTGTATGAGGAATAGCAGGAAGATCAGAGTTGCTAAGAAATGTATAGGAAGACATAAGAAAGATAGGGAAAAATCTAGGAAAAGAAGACTGGAAAGATAGGAAGGGATGAGACTGAGAAAGATTTAAAAACCAAAGAGAAGATTTTATATTTAATTATAGAGGTAATAAGATCAAAAGGAATTATTGAATAGTGGAATGGCCTGGACAGATTTGTGCTTTTGGAAGGTCTCTTTTGCAGTCAAGTAGAGAACCTGCTAGAGACTTGATGCAAGAAGACCAACCAGAAGGCTATGGGAACAATCCAAATATGAAGGGATGAAACTCGGCATCTGGGGATAAATGTCCTGTATTAATGAAGATAACCAGTTGTAGAAGTTTATATGAGAAATATAGCAAAGATAGAAATGATTAAATCTGAAAAAGGATTCAACAGATAGAGTGGGAAGGAGTGCAGAGTCAAGGATGAATCCTGGATTTTAAGATCTGATGATTTGGCAGCTAGTTAGTGAACTGAATAAAGCCTGGGCTGCAAGTAAAGAAGATACTTTCAATGAGTTCGAATCTGAATAGACAATATTGAAATTACTGAACAATGATGACTGTGTCCTCAGCACTAGTAGGGAAGGTTGAAAAGAGGGATTTGGGTTACAGAAGACAAGGAGATCATTTCAGTTCTGAGCATGTTGAATTTAAGATGCCCTTAAGTATTCCTGTTTGAGATCTTACTGCATTTCAAGAGAGGTAAGAACCAAATAAATAGATGAGAATCCTTTGCATATATGATTAAATCCATGGGAGCTTTTTGAGATGCTTGAATAAAAGAATATAGAGGAAGAAGTGAAGATGATGCCTAAAGAAAGAGACTTGAGGATGGAACACATAATTATTTATGTGCCCTGGATGAAGATCCAGCAAAGGAAAAGGAAACAATGAGAAGGGTAAAAGAGAATGAAGAGAAAACGGCATTATGGAAATCTATCAATGGCTGTATACAAGGAGGGAGTATCAAGGAGAAAGAGATAAATGACTTTAAAAGTTCTAGAGAGGTATAGAAGAATGAGAATACAATGAAATACTAGGTTAAGGTGAATAATTTGTTTATATTTTGTGAATCATTTTGTCTAGAAAATTTTATCTGTCCCTTCTATTACATATAGAAAGGGATCCAACAGAATTGGGAGGGGGAAAGAATGAGCTTGATAAAGCACACAGTATGGGTTATTGGAGAAAAGGAGAGAGAATTTAGCAACACCTAACTCCTAAATCTAACTCTGTGCCAATAAGACCATATATATTTGTCAAGATTATTTCTGACAAGGTATTTTAAGGAATACATTGAATAACTAGAAGTTGATATAATATTCTTCCTGGCCCATACCTGAGTTAGAATAGACTTGCATAATGATCCCTATTAAGACTTTATGAACTGGAGTATAGGAACATATATTGTCAAAAGAATCAAACTAGAAGAGAGGTTGGAAGTTCTATGATGGTATAGCAGAGCCAGGATCAATTACCATGTCTATGTGTAACTGATATATCACAGAAGACAGGAAGCAGGAGGCATTGATCATATTAGAATGAACAAAGATTAGACAAAAATCACCAATGAGTCAGCATAAATTTAAGATACCAGAAGAATAAGGAAAGTTTGATTTCAAAGAATCTAAGATAATTTGGCATAATTGTAGTCTCTTAGGCATTTGCACGAGTGTGAATATATCAGAGACAGAGACAGAGACAGAGAGAGAGAAAGAGCACACAAGAGAGTTTTAGAGTAGAAGCCTGCTTTCTGTAGTGATAACTAAAAATGGTAGGAGATAAAATGAAGATATAAAAACATTTTGAAACTCAAGAGCATTGAACCTTTGGAGACAAAGTTAAGATGGCAGCTTAGAAACAGCAAAAATTGATTTCTCTGTGAATACCCTACCTCACCAATCAAAAACAAAGTGCTTCAAGGGAGATAGAAATCCAAATCCAATAAGACAGAGCCATGGGAACCTCCTGCTCAATTCATCTTAAAAGGTATGTGTAGAAGCTTGAATTCTTGGGTATAAGAAAAAGAAAGGAGGAAGGTCCCAATGTCCCTCCCCACCTACTGCATTAAAACTTTGGCTGACTATGGAATCTCATGGTGAGGGTTCCAACCTGGGCAGAGTATCTTACTACCTCTATGTGAAGCTCAGGGCTCTTACCACAACTGGAAAGGAGAAAGATGGTGGAAAGAAACTGGTCATTGTCCTCATTTTAGGCCTTTGCTAGAAGTTGGGAAATAAATATTTGGCCTCAAGGCACATTAAGCTCTGCAGATCAGCTCAACTGGCCTTACCCAGTATACCAGCAGAACAGAGAAAAAACCTCTATGGAGCAGAAAAGCTTAAATTCACAGAGCCAGCAAACAACCAGAGAAGCAAGTGTACAAGGAAATATTATGAGTAGACAACAGAAGAAGAAAAAAAAAAGAAACTATGATTGAAAGATTCTATTCAGAAAAACAACAAAAAACAGATAGAACAGAGACAGACTAAGGGACATTAAGCAAAACCTTAGAAACTCCAGCAAATTGTATGCAGGCTCTGGAAGAGCTCAAAAAAGAATTGAAAAAAGTAAATAAAACAGACTGAAGAAAACTGGGAAAAGAACTTAAAAAGCAAAATAGATAATCTGGAAAGAGAGGCATATGAAACAAAACAAGAACATAGTGCCTTGAAAACCAGAATTGACTAACTTGAAAATGAGGGGAAAAAATTAAGAGACAAAGAGAATGATTTACAAAGAAAAATAGATCAAAAGGCAAAGGAGGCTCAAAAAGTCATGGATGGAATCCAGTCTTTAAAAATTATAATTGAACAACTATAAGCCTTCACAAGGCATCAAGATTCTATAAAACAAAAGCAAAATAATGAAAAAATGGAAGAAAATCTTAAACACTTTATTTTTAAAAAATCAACCTGGAAAATAGATGCAAGAAACACTTTAAGAATTATTGGACTACCTGAAGGCCATGACCAGAAAAAAAGCCTTGGCATCATATTAAAAGAAATTATTCCAGAGAACTGCCCTGATATCTTTGAACAAGAGGGTAAAACAGAGAATTAAAAAAACAGGTCACCTCCTGCATTAAATCCCCAAATGATAACTCTCAGGAACATAAATGTCAATTTCAAGAGCTCCCAGACCATGGAGAAAATACTACAAGTAGCTAGAAAAAAATATTTCAGATATCATGGAACCCCAGTCACGATCACAAGGGACCTGGCAACCTCCACATTGAAGGACCAGAAGGCTTAGAATACTACATTCTGGAAGGCAAGGGAACTGTATCTACAAGCAAGAATCACCTAACCATCAAAACTGAATATATTTTTTGAAGGGAAAGTATGGTAATTTAATAAAATAGAAGACTTGAAAGCAGTCTTGAAGAAAAGACCAAACTTGAACAGAAAACTTGAGTCCCACATACAAATTCCAAGAGAATCAAGAAAAGATAAACAAGAAAGAGGAAAAGTTTAAGGGCTTCATTAAAGGCTAAAGGGCTTATTTGTACAAACAAAACCAATGCAACCAAAATTAGAAGGAAAGCAACAAACTGTGAAAATATTTTTATAACAAAATTCTCTGACAAAAGTTTAATTTCCCAGATGTATAAGGAAATCCGTCAAATTTACAAAAAAATCAAGCTATTCCCCAATTGACAATTGGTTGAGGCATACGAACAAGTAGTTTTCAGATGAAGAAATCAACACTATCAATAACCACATGGAAAAGTGTTCTAAATCCCTCCTGATTAGAGAAATGCAAATCAAAACAACTCTGAGGTACCACTTCATGCCTCGTAGACTGGCCAATATGACAGCAAAGGAAAATAATAAATGTTGGGGATGTGGAAAAAATTGGGTCAGTAATGGACTACTGGAGGATTTGTTGATTGATCCAATCATTCTGGACGGTTATTTGGAACTATACCCAAAGGGCTTTAAAAGAATGTATATCTTTTTATCTAGCCATACCACTGCTGGATTTGTAACTCAAAGATATAATAAGGAAAATACTTTATGAAATGTTTATAGCCACACTTTTTATAGTGGCAAAAAGTTGGAAAATGAGAAATTGTCCCTCAATTGGAGAAAGGTTAATCAAATTTGTTATATGATAGAGATGCAATACTTTTGTGTTGAAAGTAATGATGTACTGGAGAATTTCTATGTGAACTGGAAAGACAAACAGGAATTAGCATAGAGAAATGAGCAGAACTAGTAGAACTTTGCACCCAGAAAGTGAAACATTGTGGCACAATCAAATGTAATGGACTTCTCTACTAGTGGCAGTGCAATGACTCAGGATAACCCCAAGAGATTTATCCACACCTAGAGGAAAAAACTGTGGGAACAGAAACACAGAAGAAAAACATATGATTGATTATGTTGGTAAGTGGATATGTGACTGGGATTTTGGCTTTAGAAGAACACTCTTTTACAGATATTAATAATATGGAAATGGGTTTTGAACAATGACACATGTATAATCCAGTGGAATTGCTTGTCACCTCTGGGAGAGGACAGAGAAGAGGGGAGAGAAAGAACATAAATCTTATAATGTTGGGGAAAAATCATAAAGAAATAAAGAAATACCCCCCCAAAATAGAATGTCCAGAACATTGGAATAAATCAAATAATGAAAATAGCAAATGGTGTTGATAGTTAATATTTATAGTCTTTATTATGTGTTTCACTTGGGCTAAGCACTTTACATATACTATTTTATTTAATTCTTACAACAACCCTCTGAGTTTGATACTTTTATTATTATTCCCACTTTGCAGATAAGGATACTGAGGCAAACAGAAATTAAGTTACTTGCTTCAAGTCACATGATTAGTAAATACAAGAGAATAAAATTCATTAGGAACTAAAATAAATACTTTCATTTTAGTTAAACAAATGAAATTCACAAGTAAAGGATGAAGACTGAATATTGAGATAATCTTTTATCTGAAAATGGATCTGAGGCTTTTAGTAGTTTGAATACTAAAAGGAAGTAGCAGAAATGTAAAGTTGAAACAAAAGAAACATAATATAATCTTAGGCTATATCAAGAGATATACTTTTAAAGAAAAAAGAGGTGATTATTTCTCTGGATTATACTTTGGTCAATACTTTATCTGCAATGTTGTGTTTCATTCTGAGAAGCACATTTTTTGAAAAAGAGTATTGTTATCCTAAAGATATCAGGGTGGTGCAGTAGATAAAGTGCTGGGCTTTATCTTTCTGACTTCAAATCTGGAGTCAAACACTTAGCTGTGTGACCCTGGGTAAGTTGTTTAATCCTGTTTTCCTCAGTCCTCTTCTATAAAATGAGCTGGAAAAGGAAATGGCAAACCATTCTAATATCTTTCCTGAGAAAACCTCAAATGGGGTCCTAAATAGTTAGATATGAATGAAAGAACTCAGCAACAACATCCTAAAGACCGTCCAAGGTATAACCAGAATATTGAATATTATTGAGTCCTTTGAAAGTCCAATGTAAATTTAGTTGAGAGAAAAGAATGCTGAGACAAGAGGTAGGACAACTGCCTTCAAGTATTTAAAGCACTCTCAAGAGAGAGTAAACTTAATTCTGTTTGGTCCCAAAGGCTGGAAAAAGAAAATGATGGGTAGAAATCACAAAGAATATAATTTATGTAGGAAGATCTTCTTAACAATTAGAGATTCTCCAAAGTGGAAGGGACTGATTTAAGAAGTACTGAGTTTTCCCTTATTTGTTGTCTTCAACAAGACTACATGGTTACTTCTCAGCCATTTTTTATTAGGGTTTTCATCTAAGTGTTCATTAGAATAAATGACTTCAAAAGTCAATTGGAATTCTAGAATTCAATGATTCTGTGAAAATTGAGTTATTAGGCAGAGTGTCACTGAGGCTAGGGGCAAGAATAAAATTTGGTGAAGATACCAAAAATAAACCATTCACAATGTAGTATTTAAAAGTATCAGACAACTGGAGAGGCTATTTGAAAAAAGATAATTATAATCAACGTCATAAGAAATGTTAACGAAGTCCATATTAATTATAGGATGTAAGTGTAATATGCCAATGGTTTACTTATTGGTTTTGGTTTTTCAAAATTAAAAAAAATCATTTCTAAATCTAAATTTTGTAATTATCTCTTCCTGTATAAGAGCTTGAATTGGACAATTCCTCATGATTGTTAACATGAATCTTCAAGAAAATAGCTGCCTCTAAACAGCAATGTCAGGAAGGATCTCAGTATGGTGAAGAAAGAAAATATATAAGAACAATTTAAGGAGAGGGGATGTTTAATTTTGAAATACAAAAAACCAAAGGAGCCATGATAGCTATTTGAAAAGATTTTATTTAGATGGTGTGGGACAAGCTTGGTTTGTATTGATCTAAACTGCAAAATAATTTCAATGATTGAGTTTCAGTGATATAGATTTCAATTTAAACAACAATACCAACCATTTAGCTTTCTGACCTTAGCAGTTCTCCAAATCAACTATTTATTCTATATCATTTTTCAATTCTGAACAAAAAAATTAACATTTCTGGACCTTAGTTCCCTCACACAATTCCTTTTTTTGGGGGAAAGCATTTGGTAAGGTGATATGTCTCATAATAGCAACAATAATGATAACCAAAATATGTAATATAAGGAGGTTGGACTTAATGGTTCCTTATGATCTCTCTAGCATTCTGCTTATTCATTTAAAAAGCATTAATTGCTTATTATATATGAAAAGGACTTGTCATAAAGATTAAAAAATAGTTTTTCTGCTTTTAAGGAACTAATATTTTATTAAGGGTATATGAGCTGGCTCCTATATAAAGAGAAAAATGGAAAAGTATTGTAAGAATCACATATCCTCTCTACCTATAGAATTTGATCCCACACTATTCTTATGCATTTGGGGAAACATTAATGAGAAGGTCCAATTCCCTCTTTGACAAAGTAAGAAGTATTTTGCATTTTGTTCCTTGTCTGGGGTTTATTGCTCTCCACAATTGAGGGGGAAATGTACTTTACCCATTCTATTGACATTTGGGTCTGTAGGGTAGAAAAATGATTGCAGAACACATGATTAATATTAATAATGATAATAAAAGCGAAAGGTTTTCCACTAATCTTACATTATTCAGCTTCTAGTGGCATAATGAATATCTTGCATATTTAATAACCTAAAGAAAGAAAACTTGATTAAAAAAAATAAACAACCCTGGCTATGATATACAGACACTTAAAGGAGAATCCTTATCTTAAAAAAAAGGAGGCAAGACTAAATCTGTCAACAGTAAAAATGACATTTTTACAACTCCAATCAAATGTCATTGCAAATTGCAAATGGGGCATGTTATAACAAAGAAAAACTGAATGCAGAAATAGAAATCCTTTATTTTATCTTCCCTGAGAAATCATATTGAAAGGTCATTTTAGCACATATGAAATCCTAGTGAAGCCCTTCTAATATGCCTTCTATTTTCACTCAAATTCCATCAAACAGGAAAACAAGGTCTCATAATTAAAATAGAGATTGTGATTTACATACTTCAGCAGAGCAAAGAAAAATACCAAAAATGATTGCGACTAAAGGTATAGCATGGTGGCTGGGTTTTTTCGGAGGAAGATATCAATTTAATAGTGAGGTGGGGGGGAGAGTAATAAGAATTATCACATTAACATATACATGTCATTGCATTTTATACAAAGTGAGCTTCTCTCCTCCACATTACTACTCTCTCAGTTTTGAATGCTGCTTCCCTCTCTAGCTTATCTTTTTCCTACCTCCTCTCAGAGGGCCTAGAAAACTCCTTAGGGCAAAGTCTTGTTCCTCCACAGCACATAAAAGCTTTATGAGATACAAAGTTTTCTTAAGAAAATGAGATTTTTTTCCAATTCAGTTCATCCCCAAAATGAAATTAAGTCTAGTGTGAGTATTATGTGAATTGTGGGGTTTTTATTATTATTATTCTGTGCATTTTCAATATAACAGTGGAGACCATGGGAATATTTGGGGAAAGAAAAGAGACCCCAAAGCAATTGATTCCTATTTGTAGAGTAGAAAGTGATATCATCAAAAAAGGAAATTAACATGCCATTTTTTTCATATTTGCTGCTATATACTACATGTTTCCACTTCATTTATAACTTGTCAGCTCTTACAGTTTGTGCCACTGTGTTTTTTTCTTCTTTACCTTCATTTCCCTCTTCCCTTCTATTTCAGAGAAAGAAAAATTAAAATTCATCATTTCTCTTCATCATACATTTTCAGTAATACTAATAGAATCATATTCAGGGCGATGGAGGACTCACTTAGGGTGTGGTTAGCACTGACTCCCCAGATTTGAGAGAATCAAAAAGCAGCAAATACAGCTGGGATCTCATCTGACAAAAGAACATTGACTGCAGAATGAGATTGAGACTTACCAGTCTGATAGCACCTGTGAGACCAGTGATTTGTCAACTACCAGGACCTGAAGGGATCTAGAAGGGTCAACCAGTCCATCTCTATTTCTTGAAGTAAGACAGTGGCTGAATAATATCTACTTATAGAATTCTATTACAAAAGTTTTTGAAACTAATAATATAAGAAGGGGCAAAGTACTTTATCTTCCTGCTCAATAATTTGGAATAAAACTCCATTTTTCAGGTACCCAGACATCTATAAACTATGTGACCCTAGATTAGCCACTTCATTTCTGTTTACCTAAATAGATGCAAATACCAAGGATTCCTTTAGGAACTCCTTTAGGGACTAAGCATAAATGCCATGGTCTCCTTTAAGAACTAAATATAAATTATTAGGACTTTCATTTCTGTTGATGATTATGCTTTATTACTAGTACTAATATTAATTAGTATTTATATGCCACATTTTATCCTAAGATCTACCTTGAAAATTAGGCATTATTATTTCTGCTTTATAGACAATGAAACAAAAGCAAACAGAGGTTTAGTGACTTGGGCAGGATAACATAGTTTCTGAGGCTGGGTTTGATCTCAGATCTTTCTGACAACAAGGCCAGAACTCTAGTCACTGTGACTCCAAATTGTCTCCTTATAAAATATATGCATTCTTTGTCGTGGTGGAAAAATCTTTACAAAAAATATGCTTATTGGATCCAGAATTCTATTAACCTATATTGTAAAAGAGGAGATGGAAACCCATAAATCTGGAGCTAAAGAGGAGTGTAAGGATCACCTAATCTATCCTCCTCATTTGAGAAATATGAAGTCTAAGGAGGTTACCTTGCCCAAGGCCACTAAAGAGCATATGTTCTAGATAAGATATGAACTTTGACTCTTTAAGCCAGGGATCTTTCTAGTATATAATTTTATTTTGGAAAAATCTTTACTTAATGAAATGAATTCAGAAGATCATAACTCTAGAAGATCTCTGAAGCTATCTACTTAAATGCCTTCATTTTACAAACAATAAAATGGGTTTAGAGAGAAAATCTGTTGTCATTCTTTTTTCTTAGCTTTTTGTCTACTTTTTAAAGGGTTGTATGAGTTGTGGAAGGGATACCAATCTCAGCTTCTGAGATTCTCAGTGAAGCTACATTGCCTCTTGAAATCATAAATAATAGAGAAAAATGTAAAGCCTCTACAAGATCGGTGGGCTTTGTTCTGTCAGTCTTGCTGCCAGATAGAATCAGACCTACATTGTATTGGGCAAAGGAAAGATGGTATCAAAGGAAAGGCCCAAATGTGTTCTTACTTACATTAGAATAAATTATCTGTCACCAAGATTAGTTAAAATATGCAATACTTAACAGGATTTAAAAAGAAAAGCAGCATGTCTGCCATCTGGAGGGGATTCCATTCTTTAAAAATGTAGGCTTTTTAGTTTTAGAGATAAGCATTGCTTTTTTCAAAGAATGTACAATTACTTATGTAACTATGTTGAGTCCTCACAATGGAATTCTAGGAAGAAATTTTCCTTAGCCCTCTTGTAGTATTTGGCTATGCTTTTACTGTTTAATAGACTGTAGACTTTTATTGATTTCAAATACTGATCATTTCCTCATGAGCTGCCAAACAGCTTGGTCCAGAATCCATTCTTGTGAGTACTTAACATTGTCATAACTAGAAATCCTGCTCTGGGCTCTCTGCTGTTATGATTCTATATTGCCTCAGTTGGTCAATGTATCTAGAATTGGCTTTAGTGATTTTCCCATTGCATATTTCCCCAGGCATCTCTTCATCTGCTGTCATGCTACTCAGCACATCAGTTTTCTAATTCTAGAACCAGAATCAAGTCAACTGTGTTCTTACTCTTCAAAATTATATTATTTATTCCCCCTTGGCTCCACTTACAACACCTGTGACTTTCCAAACCAAAATTTTATTCCAGGCTTGTGGATTGTGACTCCCCTATGGAAGTTGTCTTCCCCTGTTAAATTGTAAGCTCCTTGAGGACATAAATTTTATTTTATATCAATATGTTCAGTAATTTTTACACTATTCAAATATCTACCAGCACTTAGTAAATGCTTTAACTCACTCACTCATTTATTAATTCACTCAATGGTATTTCTCTACAGCCAGCTATCAGTAGTAGCCTTCTTCCTCCCCTCTATTTCTTTTTACTCTGTCCATCCTTGAAAGCCCAGCTCAAGCATTAGCTGCTGTGAAGCCTTCCCTAACTACTCCAGTTCTCAGTGTTACCTCACTTTTCTAAGCCCCTACAGAACTTATTTGATTGACTTTCTTTCCATGTCATTTTTTTAAGTGCAGGTCTGATCATGTCACTTCTCTACTCAATAAACTCCTTATTGCCACTAGCATAAACTCCTCTCCTTGCCTTTAAAACCATTTACAACCGTTTTAAAACCCTTTACAACCTACCCCCTCAAACTACTTTTCTAGCTTTCTCATATATTATTACCCTTCCTGAACACTGCGGTCTAATTGAATTGGTCTTCTTGGTATTCATATCCCATGTTCCATTTCCTATCTCCATGACTTTGCACTATTTGTCTCCCATGCCTGGAAAGATAAGCCCTTCAACTTTTCCTTGTAGAATTCCTATTTCCTTGTTTCATGCCTCAGCTCAAGCTGAGTTTCTACATGAAAAATTTCCTGTTTCCCAAAAATGATAGCTACCTCTCCCAACCTAATTTTTATTTGTTATGTACATGTTTATATAGTACATGTTGTCTTTCCTATGAATTCTAAGATCTCAGAGGTAGAGATTATCTGACACAAACACATTTATTTGTGTGATAGATTATATAAAAATTAGGTATATATATATATACATATATTTGTGTGTACATATAGGTAAATAGGTATGTTTATTTTTTATCCCTGTCTTCTAGCACAGAACTTAGCACATAGAAAGTCAATAATTTTTTAGAATGATTGACTCTGTTGAAACTTAACATATATTTCTTCATGATACTATGTATTTTTTAATAGTCTTGCCTTCCCTCTTAGAATCAATATTACATATTGGTTCCAAGGTAGACGAGAAGTAAGGACTAGGCAATGACAGTTAAGTGACTTGCTTAGGGTCAGAGAGCTAGAAAGAATCAGAGCAGTTTTGAAATCGGTACCTCCCATCTCTAGGTCTGGTTCTTATTCAGCTGAGCCAAATAGCTTCCCCTTACTAGGTATTCTGTCCTTTTATTTGAATATATAGTGTCTATCTCAGTTAGTAAAGCTCATCAACGGCAGGGCAGGGGCAATGTGTTCTACTTCTTCAAATGCTTAGTAAGCATCAGCAAATGTAGATCTTCTCTGCTAGGGTACTTTAAAAGCATTTATTTAATGAACATGTATTTTGTTTGTTTGTTTTCCAAATAAATATATATTGGTTTTGTTCACCAATGAATCTTCACAGAAGATAACCTTTGTTATATTATTCTCTTGCCAGGAGTGGGGCACATGATTGTTTTCTTGGAAACTGAGCTCTTTTTTTGTCATTTTAGTTCTAGAAACAGTCATTGCTCTTTCAGAGAATGTACAACACTTATGTTACAATATTAAATCCTCACAACTGAATTCTAGAAAGAAATCTTCCATTATCCCTCTCCTTGTATTTGGGTATGTCTTAATTGTATAATAGGTCCTTTATTTAGTTGATTTCATATACTCCCAGGCCACTTCCTCATTAGCTATTCCATTTGCTCTTAATCACAAAGTTCTTTCCACAATGATAGGTATTTGTGTTTTTCACAAAGTTTAAAGAATACAGTTTTTATTTTTGAAAACAGTTGAAAGAGAATATGCCATGTATTATTGTTTAGGAGGAAAGCATTTAAAAAATTCAAATTAAAACCCTGAACATTGGGATGAACATTGGTTAAATCAGAAACTTCTCTTATACCACAAGCCTAACATCCTTTGTGTGACTTTCAAGATGCTCTGTAATTCTACTCTAAGTCTGTTTTCCTCTGCTTCCCAATATGGTTTATTTGATTATCAGACTAGTGTCTCCCTATAGGCAAAAATAGGTCATGTTTTAAAGAAATCAAAAGTATCAATAAGCACATGAGAAAGTGTTCCAAATCTCTAATAATCAGAGAAATGCAAATCAAAACAGCTCTGAGGTATCACCTCACACCTAGCAGATTGGCTAAAATGAAAGAAGGGGAGAGTAGTGAATGCTGGAGGGGATGTGGCAAAATTGGGACATTAATGCATTGCTGGTGGAGCTGTGAACTGATCCGGCCATTCTGGCTGGCAATTTGGGGTCATGCTCAGAGGGCTGTAAAAGAATGCCTGCCCTTTGATCCAGCCATACCATTGCTGGGTTTGTACCCCAAAGAGATCATAGATAAACAGACTTGTACAAAAATATTCATAGCTGCACTTTTTGTGGTGGCAACAAATTGGAAAAGGAGGGTATGTCCTTCAATTGGGGAATGGCTGAACAAACTGTGGTATATGCGGGTGATGGAATACTATTGTGCTAAAAGGAATAATAAACTGGAGAAGTTCCAGGCGAACTGGAGAGACCTCCGGGAACTGATGCAGAGCGAAAGGAGCAGAGCCAGACGAACTCTATACACAGAGACTGACATTCTGTGGTAAAATCGAATGTAATGGACCTCTGAACCAGCAGCAATACAATGACCCAGGACAAT
>NC_058132.1:315578966-315645444 GCF_016433145.1 Gracilinanus agilis | reverse complement strand
TTCTCTCTCTCTGTCTTTCTCTCTCTCTCTCTCTCTCTCTCTCTCTCTCTCTCTCTCTCTCTCTCTCTCTCCACCCTACCTATCTATCTATCTATATTATATATATATATAATAAAGATGAACATCAGGGATAACCATGATATCACGGATAAGCTGTGTTAAAGAAATGCCTGGAAGGAAATGTGGAGCACACTCTCTTGTTTTACCCTGATGGTCTTCAATAGTGTTGACTTAACTTACATATTTGTTTATTACAACTGCTTTAGTCATATCTACTTCCCTAACAAATGTCTGAGTCAGTTTGAAAAAAAAAGCATGACAAATATCACTCTTTCAAAATACCCTAGGAATAACTTTGCCCAGAGTGTTAAAAAAATTATCTTGTTCATTTCTAGACAAATAAATTGAAATCAATTAATTCCTTTTGATTTGACTCTGAAATCTTAAGTGTCCTGATCTTGGTTTTGAATACTAAACCTGAGTTACATCTCTGTGGATTTTTAAGCCAGAATTCTTTCAGGTGTTCTGCTATTCACCTCCAATATCTGTTTCACAATGAAAGGGACAAAATTAACCCTTTGCATACTGGATTCAATCACCCAGAAATTTAGGTATATAATAAATAATTCAATTAGGGAGCAATCGAAAACAGTTACCATGTGCTAAAAATGTATAATACAGATTATATGCCCTGTACTTTTCTATCTTCACTTTTTTTTTAAACTCTTACCTTCTGATTTAGTATCAGTTCTAAGATAGAAGAACTGCAGAAGCTAGGCAATTAGGGTTATGTGACTTACTAAGGGTGATACAGGAAGTTTCTGAGGTCAAATTCAAACCCAGCTTGTGCCAACTCCAGACCTGGTGTTGCTACCTACCTGCTCTTACCTTCACACTTTTGATCTACCAGTAATCTTGTATGGAGGAAACATTTTCTCATGAATTATTATAAAAAAAAAACATTCTCCACCCATAAGCCTCTTGCTCAGGGATATTAAATATTGATGTGATAATGCATCAATATCAAAATCTGTATTCACCACTTACAACTAAGTACATAAAATTTTGTTGACATGAAGCGTTTTCACTAAATATTTTCATCTAATATTCTTATAACAATTTTGAGGTACACAAACTTCTTGTAAAATTTTGCTCCTTCCTAGGTTAAGGACTGAGAGCCCACTGCCCTATATACTCTACCTCTTTCTATTGATGCTAGGCTTTAAGGCCTCATTCAAATAACAGCTTCTTGAAGCTTTCTCCTGTGGAACTAATCTGTTTTTACTCAAAAAATTCATAGAGTTTTGTTTGCAAACTCCTTAGGTACTTGTCAGATGCAAATTTGCATTATGTTTATGTTGATATGTGGTATATCTCCTCCCTTGGTTAATAAATTCCTTAAGGCCAAGAATCAAATTGTATTTATCTTTGTATCTACTTCTCCTTTGCACATACTAGAAATTTTGTGAATGCATACAGGTATGAATGCATGGAAACTATAGGATTTGGTGAGAGGAAGAGGGATCATAGCTTGTATTCTTAGAAATGGATTTGTGGATGTGTTGAAAGTTGAAGTAGACACAGAATTGGAATTTGGAAAGGCAGAAGAGAAAGAAGAGCTCACTTTTATAAAGACCTTAAAAAAACAAACAAACTTTATCTTCCAACTTGGAATCAATAATGAGTTTTGGTTCTGAGCTGCAAGGCCTAGGCAATAGAGGTTAAGTGACCTGCTCATGGTCACACAGCTAGGAAATTTCTGAGGCCAGATTTGAATCCAGAACCTCGCATCTCTAGGCATGACTTTCCATCTACTGAGCCACCCAGCTGCCCTTCTTCCCCCAATCCCACCACTCTCCAAATAACCCATTTTTTTAAAAAAAAAGAATTGACATAGGTAAGAACAGTCAATCTAAACCAGTAGTTCCCAAACTTTTTTGGCCTGCCACCCCCTTTCCAGAAAAAAATATTACTTAGCACCCTGGAAATTATTTTTTTTATTTTAATAGCAATTAATAGGAAAGATAAATGCACCTGTGGCCATCACCTCTATCCTGGATCGCTGCAGCACCCACCAGGAGGTGGTAGCTCTCAATTTGGGAATCAATGATCTAAACCATGTTAAATAATTTCTTTGCTATCCTAACAGACTCCAGAAGTCAGACAAAGAAACATTTAATTCAAAATTAAGAGGATATATTCCTGTAGTGTTGCATAACTAAGATAGGTGATAAGAATAAAAGATAACCAAATATATTGTTATCATTATACATCATTTGAATGACAAACTCTAATTTCAGGGATTTTTAAAATTATTTTTAATCTGCATGGAGTTGCAATATTGCTTGAATAAATAATGTCTGCATTTATGTAATACCTTCCTCCAAGGAACCAAATGAATTTTATAGACATTATCTCATTATCTTCCTTATATCAATGCAAGGTTTGGGATAGATATTGAAGGCCCATTCTTATAAATAACAATGCTCAAGAACAAATTTCAAATATTTTCAGTTTCTCTGAGGATCACTTTATTTCAAATTCTCTTTTTTCTAATCTTTAGATCTTTATTTCAAACTGTCCACTAAACATCTCTGAGCATTCCACTGTCTATCTCTCCAAGTTGACATTTTCCAAATGAATTTACTTTTTCTTCAAAATGCATTCCCCATATGACTTCATTATGTTTATTAGTATAACCACAAGTCACCTAGTCTCACACAATGGAAATCTTAATTTTATCTCAAAAAGGTATATAACCTTGTATAGAGAGTGTAAAACTGAGAGTCAAGAGAAATTCAGTTGAATCCACACTTTCACACACTTACTGTGACCCTAAACCTATAATTTCCTTCTCTGAAACTCAATTTCTCCATTTTAAAATGAGGATATGGATATAATCTCCTTCAAATAGTTGTCTGGAACAGAAGTATTCTATCACCATAGGAAATAAATTCTTTTTCAATAGAGATTTTTAATGGCACAGTTGATTATACTGTGGAGGTGACTATTGTTCAAGTAGAGATTCAGGTTGATTCAAATGGGGGATCCTATTCAGGACCAAGATATTATGATTTTATAATGTTTTCTTATCTTTTTTCTTTTCTCAATTCTTTATGCCTCCCCCATAGTGCAGATTCATTTCTCCTAATTATTGCACATCTTCCCATCTCCAATCTTACCACGACTGAAAATGCATGCTTCATTCTTCTAGATTTACCTTTTTTGCATATATATCATCATTTTTTCTTGTTGATAGCTTAAAAACAACCTACACTCCTTTGTCTGCTATTCACATACTGCTGGCTTTTTCAAGATGATGGAACAGTTCAGCTAAACCATGTTATTCATCAATATCCATGAATATATACTACTTTCCAACTTCCTTGAATTTCCTCTTGCTATTCCTGTCCATGTAATATTCTACAACACCATTATCTCTCCATCTCTACCTTGAAATTCTAACCATTCTTTGGAGTACTGAGAAAAATGGCATCTTTTCCAAGAAGATTTTGCTGTTACCTCTCCCTAATGATTCTCCCTGCCACCTTCAAAATTGCCTGACACATGACTTATTTTTTTTTCTGAACTCATTTTTCATTTTCACTATATCCACCATACCTAAAAAGTTCATAAGTATTTTACTCCCCTGTTGGTGGTCAGATTCATGAACTCAAAAAAATGATATCTTAGTCTGTAAACTGTTCACAAGCCCATCAACCAGTATGGTTCCCTAAATAGATTATGGAATTAAAAATAAATATTTGTTAAAAATTGAAGGGGGGAATAGACATACCTATCTATAAATAATTGTAAGAGCCCTTTTGTAAATTACTGAGCCATTTAATCAAATTGGAAAATAATTCATGACATGATAAATGTGAAATAAGAATGATATGAATGCAACTATATAGTTTTCTTTATTCATGTACATATTCTCCAAAAAGATCACTTGCAAAATACCTGTGATGGCTAGTTTTCATCATCCCTAAAAGGTGTTTCTCTAATCTTTACAAAATGTTCTTCTTTACATTAACTACAATTTTATTTCCTCTCCTCAATACATCTTTGATTCCATTGGTTGACTTTACTTCTCATCATGGCTTTCATTAACATCACATTCCCTGTGATTACTATATCCTCTGTTATTATGACATAAGGATTTTAGAATTTTTGTTTACAGGGTTCAACTAGTGAAATTTAGTCAGGTTTTATTTATTTTGCTTACCTCACCACAAAAATAAACAGTTTCTGTATACCATTTCTCAGAAAATTTAGGCAGCCCATTTCTGAGTAAAAGTATTCTAAAAAAATGTGGTATGGGACTCAAGGTTTCCCTTCCTGGCTACCCCCAAACTCCAGAAGGTTTCAGTTCAAACAGAGAGCAGGAAAATTCCTTTCCATCCTTGTTATTCTTGTGATGCCAAAAAAAAAAAAAGGTGACTTTGGGTCTTAGAGATTCATGATAAGAAAAGAACCCTGGGGGCAATATTCTCTTTCCATTCTCTCCTAGATTTCAAGATGTACACAGATATACATCTGGTTATGCCCTGAAACCATCAGGGCGTAATCTAGGACCTCTACTTGTTCTCTAAACTATGCCCAACCAAACCCAATGTCTTTGGGACACAAACACCACTCTAGCCCTAGTCAGGTGACCAACACCCCCACTTCTGGCTAAATTCATACCCTCACCATTCCTTCTCCAAGTCATGGAGCACCTGTTGTCAATATGGTATAAAAATAAAAAAAAAAAAAACCTCCAGAATCCATCCCCTAGGGACGCAGTACCTGTCCTTAAGCCTGTCTCCCAACCTTTCAATATTACTCTCTGAGTTAATAAATTTCTCTTTTTTATTTTAAAATAAGTTTTGGAGTCTTGCATTCTTGCAAAGGGTACCTATTCTGAACTGAGGGATCACCTCAAATCCCCGCCACAACAAATGGACCAGTTTATAATTAAATTTATTATGGTTTATCTCATATCTAAATAAATTTTTGTTAGATATTTGAGATAGGTTTACTATACATTTTCATTTATCACATGTATGATGCCTTTCCAGAAGGTATTTATGCAGAAAAGAGAAGGCTATAAATATAGCGATTCAATCAAGAAAATATCCAGCACTCTAACTATATTAAGATTATACTTTATTCAATTTTAACCATGGCTTTAGCAATAGATAATATATGATGTGGTGATGGCCATCATTGGGATAATACAACTTATTGATGGTTTCATTTCCTAGATAGGAAATAAAATAGTGTTTAAGCTCATTGTTTTCCTCAACTGAAAGTATGTTACAGGTGATTTCCATTTCTTTTATCTTCTTTTCAAAATTTGTATAAAAACATTAGATAAAATGTTGGAAGTTACATTTATCTTTTAATTCTCTTTCCTTCCCTCTTTGAGGACAGACTTAATTTGGAAACTATCTTGCTTACCCCTAGAGGCATTTGGTATCTTATCACCCTTCAATGTGGAAAACTACCCAGGACTGTCCTCTTCATATACACAATGTTCAAAATTTTCCCTTTATTCTATTAACCATCAAACCTTCCTTTAAGCTTCACTAGAAAATGTCTATTCCACTCCTGAATAACAATTTGATAAAAACAGTCCATGATGTATAAATACATAGTTTCAAGAGAATGACACCTTAAACAACATCAAGAAAGAATAAGCACCATAGTGACAATGATGACTATGACCAAAACAATAATAACAACAACAAAAGAGTTTTATTTTATTAATATTAATTTATGAATTTCAAATATAAAGGACTACTAAGATGGCCACTGAAAGAAACTCTATCTCTGATTCAGAGAAAGCTTAATCAGGGGGCAGCTAGGTAGCTCAGTGGATTGAGAGCCAGGTCTAGAGATGGGAGGTCCTGGGTTCAAATTTGACCTCAGATACTTCCTAGTTGTGTGACCATGAGCAAGTCACTAACCTCCAGTGCTTAGCCCTTACCACTCTTCTCCCTTGGAACCAATACATATTGATTCTAAGGCAGAAGGTAAGGGTTAGAAAAAGAGAGAGAGAGAGAGAGAGAGAGAGAGAGACAGAGAGACAGAGAGACAGAGAGACAGAGAGAGACAGAGAGACAGAGACAGAGAGACAGAGAAAGAGATGATAGAGAGAGACACAGAGAGAGAGAGAAGAGAGAGAGAGATGAGACAGAGAGAGACAGAGAGTTCGATCAAAGATAGAGAATAAAAAAAGGTGTGTAAGAGGAAGCAAAGATTCTCTAGGAAACAGTTTTCCCTTACGTCACTAGAAGGAATCCACTAAAAATACCCCTGAATCTATACCACCAAATGATCAGACATAGGCACTAATTGTTCTTAAAATGTGTCCATAAATTAAAGAGCATGATTGTTACTGGGCCCAGGGTTGGGGGAAGAATCATTTGGAATGCGTCCACAGAGTATGCTAACATATACATCCCATGTGCTATACAACCCTACTATTTTGGGATAAATATTAAGAAATAGCTTTCTTAGAGGTCTGGATATGTTCTAAAACATCTTGGTCCTTCCTTATGGACTATTATTGTTTAATTTATGATTTGTGAGTATATAAAAACATAGATTTATAACTAGAAAGGACTTTAAAGGTCCACTCCTTTGTTTTATAGGTAAGGAAATTGAGGTCCATTGAGGAAAAGAAATATTTCCAAGTT
Source organism: Gracilinanus agilis (assembly GCF_016433145.1). NCBI lineage: Eukaryota > Metazoa > Chordata > Mammalia > Didelphimorphia > Didelphidae > Gracilinanus > Gracilinanus agilis. The sequence goes on along the minus strand of NC_058132.1, from coordinate 315,638,758 downwards.
CACATAAACAGTGACAGAAGGGAGATGTCAAAATCAGATATCCAATTATGACTGGACAATATTTGCTTAAGTTCTTTTTTAAACTGGCAATTTCAATGGGATCTCTCCATGATGCTAATAAGTCTCAAGCACAGTGCTCATCTCAGTGTTTGGAGCTATCTCGACTTCAATTTTCCTGATAGAGTCTTCAGTTGTTGTCTTGCCTAAAAGAGTGATTTGCATTGACTTTAACGTGTTCTTGCTTCTTGGCACAGGTTCAGGGGACCACCATAGAGAATTAGGTTCTTGAAATCCCCAACTCGGGTCATTGCTCCTCTATCTAGGACAAATCAGCAACTTCAAGACATCAATAATGTCACACAATGTAAAAGACTTTCTACTCTCTCTTCCTGTAGGAAATGGGCTTGTTCAAGACCCTAGGAACACCTTCCTTCCATGTAATTATCTTGCAGATTCTGGATTATATAACAAAATCTCTAAGTCCCAGACAGATTCTACATGGGTGGTTTAAGCAGAAATAACACATAACACTGACAGGGAAAGAATTCAGTCACCTGGGCTCATTTTTACCAATTGTGCAAATCCACATGATGATTCTCAGCTAGGGTAACCTGCAATATTATCAGTGCCTCAGGGCAGCATCACATTCCAAAGGGCTTTGTTTTCCCAGTGCACAGTCTTTGCTTTCCCCGCAGTGTCTTTGAGGAAGGCAGTGGAAATGGGTGAATGTTAAACTGAGCAAATGAGACTCGGTGTTATTGCAATACAAAAACAAACACATTCTGGCTTTTCTTAGTGAAGGAATTCCCTCACCCTCTGCTTGTTACTTCTCTGCTTTCTCTTGGTTCACTGTGGCTGCTGGCCTAATTTTAAATGCCTTTGATCAGATTCAGAATGGTAGATTGTGGATGCTCTGAAGACATGGTGATGAATATTAATTTCATGTTTAGAAAAGTGATTTTCCTTCTGAAAAGATCCTAAGGCATATTTATTCCTTAGCATTGAATGTCAGGAAACCTCTTTCCTAACCTGTAGTGCTGTGCTATCTGACCATGCCAGAGTCATTCTGATAGAGAAAATGCAGAGAGAAATAAGAACAATGTTATTGGGACTGTGTCTTGGATATTTATTTTAAAAATAGAATTAAAAACTAGAATCATCGTTATTCCTTTTGTTTAGCTTGCTCCTCTCTACACATCAATATTTTTGAGATATTCAAAAGCCTGTGTCCAATTTGCTGGAACTACTTCCTCTTCTTCTATTTTTATTTCATTTACTCTCTTTTCACTTCCTTGAAAGAAGATGTCAATTGTCATTTCTTTCTCTTTTTCTGTTGCTTACTCATATTTTTTCCTTCCTTGTTCTGCTAGTTTGAGCAGATATATTCAGTGATCTTTGATGAAAGATCTTCCCTCAGAGGGCAATGGAGGTTTGTAGTTACTTTCGCTCTGAATGTGAAATAAATAATTTTCATTATATTAAATTAAAAAGGTTTTGTACAAACAAAAACAATGCAACCAAAATCAGAAGGGAAACAACAAACTGGGAAAAAATCTTTATAACAAAAAATTCTGACAGAGGTCTAATTACTCAAATATACAAGGAACTAAATCAATTGTATAAAAAATCAAGCCATTCTCCAATCAATAAATGGGCAAGGGACATGAATAGGCAATTTTCAGATAAAGAAATAAAAACTATCAATAAGCACATGAGAAAGTGTTCTAAATCTCTAATAATTAGAGAAATTCAAATCAATACAACTCTGAGGTATCACCTCACATCTAGCAAATTGGCTAAAATGATAGCAGGGGAGAGTAATGAATGTTGGAGGGGATGTGGCAAAATTGGGACATTAATGCACTGCTGGTGGAGTGGTGAACTGATCCAACCATTCTGGATGTCAATTTGGAATTATGCCCAAAGAGCTCTAAAAGAATGCCTGCACTTTGATCCAACCATAGCATTGCTGGGTTTGTACCCCAGAGAGATAATAGATAAACACACTTGTACAAAAATATTTATAGCTGTGTTCTTTGTGGTGGCAAAAAACTGGAAAGGGGGGGTATGCCCTTCAATTGGGAAATGGCTGAACAAATTGTGGTATATGTTGGTGATGGAATACTATTGTGTTCAAAGGAATAATAAAGTGGAGGAATTCCATGTGACCTGCAAAGACCTGAAGGAATTGATGCAGAGTGAAAGGAGCAGAGCTAGAACATTGTACACAGAGACTGATACACTGTGGTGAAATCAAATGTGATAGACGCCTGTACTAGCAGCAATGTAATGACCCAGGACAATTCTAAGGGATTTATGGAAAAGAACGCTACCTACATTCTGAGGAAGAACTACAGGAGAGGAAACACAGAAGAAAAACAACTGCTTGAACACTTGGGTTGATGAGGACATGATTGGGGATGTAGACCCGAAAGGACCACACCAATGCAGCTATCAAAAATATGTAAATAAGTCTTGATTGATGACACATGTTAAAACCAGTGGAAATGTGAGTTAGCTATGGGTTAGGGGGAGTTTGAGGGGGTGAAGGGGAAAGTAAACACATGAATCATGTAACCATGGAAAATTTTTCTAAAAATAAAAAATAAATTAGAAAAAAAATACTTTTGCTAAGATGATAGTCTTTCTAATTTTTACTTTGATGTTAATTTTAATTGTGCTATATTAGTCTTTTTTATTTTCCTTTGTGAGTGCTTGGTGGTAGAGAAGAGCAAAGGAAATATTTTAGCAATACATAATCATTTCAATATTTACATTTGCCTAATTTATCATATATTTTGTTAGTTATTCAATCTCACAAATATCTGTTTTTTCACCACACAAATGTACTTATCATGTATTATTGTACATTATTTTAGCTATCCATTTATGTGTAATTCTCCTAGTTTATAAGGACTGCATTTCCAGGGACCAAATGTTACCTAAATTTGCTATACTTTTTGTAACTATTATGACCTAATGAGCAAATTGGGTACTTAATGAGATTGGTTATTTTTTTAAATAGATTACTCAAAATATGAGTCAATGCTCAAATATATATGTATATATTTTAGGTAAATATCTAAAATATCTAATATAGTGCTCCTATCACACACATTTCCACAATAAAAAGTATAGAATGTAAAAATATAGAAATATATAATATAAGTACTCAAAGGGAACTTATCAAAATCAATGATAAGTTGTAATCCAACCTTTTACCCTGTGCTCATGATTGCTTCTGTGCCTTTACTCATGTTTAATTCTTCAACCAAATATCGTGATTTCTTCTGTTTTGATTTTTTACTACTCTTTAGAATGAAATTCAAGTTTCATTATATCCTTTATTGAATGTGAGCTAGTAGGAACTTGGAGTATGGAAAATAAACTTAGTCATGAATTTTGAATTGAAATTCTGGCTCTGCCACTAACTAGTTGTGAAACTGTGGAGTAAATTATTTAATCTTTCTGTTTGAGCTTCCTTATCCATGAAATGGAATAAATCTCCATTTCCATATTCCCTCTAGAGGTTTATTTAAAACAAAGTATTTGATGAAATTAATTCTGAGTTAAATGCTTTGTAAACATTTAAATAAGAGCTCTTATTCTATGTAAAAAATGATGGCTAACTGGAGAAGTGAGGACATTCAGAAGATGACTCTGGTATATGAGTTCTGAGGAAGGCAAAGTAGTAATCAATAAAGGCAAAGAAGGAGTAGGAGGTGGTGAGGAGAAAGGCATGATTAATGGTTAAATCATTTTTAGCTTAAGAAGAAGAACTGATTAGAAAATGCTGCTGGAACAGACAGAACCTGCAGTATATAGAACTTAAACACTATTCTTGGGAAATTGGAATTCAAAACAGAAAAAAGGGTTCCAAGTCATAGAATCACAGAAAATAAGAAATGGAAAAGATCTCAGAATAAAGCTAATCATAATTTGAACAAAGGTGCTATCTATAATATAACTATTAAAGTACATCTGTAGTCATTTTTGTTTGATGATCTCAAATAACTCTTGAAGCAATCTTGGAAAGCTTTAGTTATTGAAAAATAATACTTGATTTTTAAATTTAAAATTTCTTCTTCCTAATTTATATTCCATGATTCAAATTATTTCTCCTCAACCAATCCTTATGGCACATGATAGCCCTTAAGTATTATGTTGACTTCTAAGCATTCTCTTCTTCCTGAGAAATATTTCTATTTCATCCAAAATACCTTATATATAATAATTTGATTCCTTTCTACTTTTGACCTTATTAATGTTTTATTTAAAATATAGCACAGAGAAATGAATACATTTCTAATCTAGTCCAAACATAGCTAAATACAGTGATAACATCATTAGTCTTTCATATTATGCTTCTTTCAATGAAGCTTAAGATCACATTAGCTTTCTTGGTTGCCATAGAATGTCCATAGGGAGCTTGAGATTCCTTGAAAAATTCATAATAGCATTTATTTTTAATATGAGGTGTTTTGTTTTGTTTTTCCCCCTAGTAAGTCCAGGAAGGTGATTCAGGAAACCATTAAATTATTGTTTTTGAAGTAGAATATAATTGTGCTGAAATGACATTGAATAACTGTATGCTCTTCTGAAATTTTATGTATCAATGTGTTAAGATGAATAGCCAATACAGCCAATTGCTTTTTGGGGAACTGATGCTCAATGTTAGACTAGAAAATCCCTTTCTTAAAAAGAATAACTAGATTAGATGATAACAACTGAAGGTGGTGATGAAACTATAGATGAAATTTTAAAGCATGTTTTTGACTTTATGGAGTAGAAAAGAGGAATATGTATACTGGAAGGAGTATCATGGATATTTCAGTTTATAAATTACCTAAAAATACAATATATCCCTAACTTCCCAAAGAAACAATTAGAAATGTGACTATTTGGAAGAAAGTCAGTAAACCTAACACTCCTGAATAGGGTCACTCTCTGAACAGATGAGTGTGTTTAAAGGTCTTAGGATAAAAATAGAATGGACTGAGGACACTTCAAAGGATTTATTAATGGTAGAAATAGCATCTGCAACAACTAATAATTCAATGTCATCACCTTCATAAATGATCAAGGCTAATCATTGTTGGGGTTGTTCCAGGGTGAGGAGAGGGAACTATTAATTCATTCATTCATTTATAAGGAACACATTTTACAAAACTGGTAAATTTCAGTGTTCCCTGAATAAAATGATAATTTTCTTATACTATGAGAAGATTTTGAGTCCTTCCTAGGACACAAGAGGTTGATTCATCAATAATAAGATGCAAATTTGGAGAAACATAAGAAACTGAGACACTTTCTCTTAAAGCTTGTTCCATACTTGAGATATTCATCCCCCCAAAAAAACATAAAAAATACTTTGCATTTAAATTAAGGTTAATATGTCTGAGGAATAATGTAGAATTCAATGGAATTAGTAATAGCATAGTACATGGAAAATGCTCCGCTGACACAAGTGATCATCAAACTGCTACGTGATAAAACATTGTGGTTGTACTCACCAATATTGTACACTATAGAGTGTAGTCAGCTATATAACATCATTACAGTTGATCAGGTTTCTTAAAAGTTATGGAACAGAAAATAATATGAACAGAGAATGTGGTTTAGGACAATCAAAGCTGACCCATTTTAGAAAAAGATCATAGGAGACAAAGAAAAGTGAACTCAGATCAAGTGGCCCTTATCATGTCTGCTGAAAATCTGATTAGCGAGCATAATTCCTCCTGGCAGAAGGTCAGAGACTTGGGTCACAGTTAAATGCAATCTGCTTCAGGAACAGAGGGTAATAAAACAAAAGCAGTTCTAAGTTGTCACAGAGGGATAGATGATCACATATATGGAACTAGTGCACTTGAGAGATGAATATGGAAAGGGACTAAAAGGTATAGTACAGTTGTTGTTAATTGGTGTACAAAAGGGAACAGGCAATAGATTCTTTTGAAAACTGTTTGCTATACCCACTTTCAATCAGCAGCTTTCTCCCCAAAATGAAGCATATTCCCTTTTCCTTTATACAGTTATATTAAATAATATTATTTTAAATTTTAATTTTAATGTGTAATTTTTGCTAATAAAATACATATCTCTTGCTTATCCTCTTTAATACCTAACACAATTACAAGAGCTCATTTAATTAGAAGGATTTTGACAATGTCAACAGAAATATCTGATTTAGATCCAGAAAATAAATTTCTTGGTCAGAAAAGCCTATGTATCCAGAAAATCTATGTAGTTCAAGTACTTCATCCACTCAAGGAAACAAACAAACAAAAAATGTCATCCTATTTTAGCTTTATGAAAGAAATACTTTGCTGATAAACTTATGAATATTTAATTTGCTACTTGTTCCAAAGAAATAATACAATTTGGTAAATATATGATTTGGGAGACTAATAATTTATTATAAATTTTATACTGTTTTGCTGACCTTTTTGTTTTCATATCTTTATATATAAAATATAAAACTAATATAAAATATTATAAAAAATTATATATTTATTTGTAAAACTCTTTCCTCACCTGCCCAGTAAAGCATGTTTTGTAACTGTTAAAACAGAGAGGTCCTATGTGGAGTAAGGCCCTTGTATAACAAGAACTATTTTTGTTTTGCTAAAATGAGGGAAAATAGATATTGCTAGCCTCTCATTTCCTTATCCTTTTCCAAGTGAGACTTCATTTCCACCCAGAATGAGAAGCAGGAAGTTTGGATTGGAGGTCACTCAAATCTCCTCAGAGAGAAGGGGTACCAGGTTACAATTATATCTATCTCTTCCCTTAAATAATTCTAGTCCAGGGTGGGGTATGACTGGGTTCAATTAAACTTCTGATTGTTGTTTCTCATTATTGAGTTGAAGGGGAATCTCAACCTCTATAATGAAGGCTTGAATCCTTTTCTACCTAGTACCAGTTCCAAAATGAATACATTGAGCAAATAGCAAAGAAATTTATCCAAGTTATAGTAAAGTGGAAATCAGAGAAAGTATGCATAACATATGTCAGAAAATAAGAGACTTCAGTGTAACAATCACCATATTTCAAGAGGGAGATGCCATCAATTTAAAAAACAAAATCTGGATTCTCAAGGGTCTCAAGTTGGAACAATCATGGCTATATAATCCAGTTGAAAACAAATGTCAAAAGGGGTGATGTGGGTCCTAATGACTATGTTAGGGCTCTGGAAGTCATGCTTCCTTCAATCATATACAAAGAGAGTTAAGACTCACTATAATTTAGGAGCCCTAGAACAAGAGGAGATATTAATACTCTTTTAAAGTTGATGAGAGCAGCAAAATGTTAAGGATCCAAAGATTCAGCAATCTGATCTTTAATCAAAGAATGGGAGGTTTTGAAATCTCACCAAATGCCAGCAGTTATCTTCTTGGCAGGTCTTGATGATGAGTGATTCTAGCTGAAGGTAACAGGTTAGAGTCTATAAAATAATCAGTTTTATCTTACTGCAAAACTTGGTGAAACAAAGTTAGGCTTTTAATATAGTCTTGAAGCAAATGAGACTTTATTTTTCCAGGTGAAGGTAGTCAAGTGGTGGTAATCTCAGCTCAGTGGATGTTTAAAAAAATACAAAGTTCAATCTGCCACAGTATTAGAAGGTTGCCTCACAAAGAATAAAAAATAATAATAATAATAATTGTTACAGGATTAAGTACTATAGGTTATTTAAATATCACATAAATCTTGCATAAAGAAGAAATCAACCTATAGAGTCCTCAGACTGCAGGAACCTGGCATTTTCCTTGAATGAAAAACTAGTATATTGGCCTTAGGAGAGGTTAGATGTTTCCACCTGAAATCAAGACCTTAGAATGACAGCAGATTAGAAGTCCCAGGGGACATTTTCTTAAACAGTAAAATTTCAATAATTATAGCTTAAGGCTAGGTCAATATACAGTGAACAAAATAATTTTAAAATGTAGATTCACTACATGGTAATTATAGTTAATTATTGACTGGTACAACTTCATATTTTTTCCCAAATGATCTTAAATACAACTCATTTAATATTGCAGTTTAACAGATTTCTCTGCCTTATTTGGGAGAGGAACTAGTTCCACGAATTGCAGCACTGCAGTTTCATAACATCCTGTCAGGAAGGCTGTTAAGCTATTATTCCTCACAGAGAAGATTCTCCTAAGAGAATGTGACTGTCTCCGTTTTCCAAAAGTGAGTCATTATTTATTATTTTCTTGCTTAAAACAAAATGTTTTAATATCCAACAATCAAAGTTTTTAAACACACAGTTCTATTTTATAACATATTTGTTTATAATCATTTGGAAGCATTCAGAATAAGAGAAGTAAATTGACAACTCCTCTCAAACTTTATATCACAAGAGAAAATTTTGCATCCTCAGTATCATATTTTTAAAATATGAAATTCAAGACTAAACAGATGATAATAACTTAACTGAATACATTTCTAATTGTCCTTTGGCATTTAATAATCTTATTATTCAATGTTATCTAAAACTCAGTGTAAAGCTGTTTGGAGGGGAAAAGTAACAATCGGTTACTTACGTGGAGCTTACTTCATGCCAGGCTTAGATTTATAAAGCTTAAAAGAATTGCAGAGTTATACCTTCTTTAGTACTTTAACATATTTAGTGTTGTATTTTTCAGTTGTAATTTGAATCACTAAAGTACATAAGCATTTTTGTTAACTTTCAATGTCAATTTTTAAAAAAATTTCTTTCTAATAGACAGAGTGTTTTATCCAATTTAATTCTTATAAGGGTTGAATCTTATAGCACTCATCCTTTGCGCAAACCAGATATTATATTAAGTCCTTTCCAACTCTGTGCTTTCTCCCAATAAACCTGGGAGATTATTGTCGATTTTTTATTTTACTGCTGCTGAGATCACATTATAGTTTTATTTTAGAATGAAGATTTTATCCAAAGAAACTCTTGATCTATAATTGCTAAAGGGAATATTTACATCTCATTGAATGTGCTGTTTTCAGTTAGCTCATATTCAAAAATTCATCATGGCACCCCTAACTCTCCTTATTTACTCCTTACCTATTTCTTTATTTCTTCAAATCAACCAAAAAGTCAAATCAATTCCTTGTAATTCTCTAACTTACTAATTCTTTAGCTAAACTTTTGAAACCAGATTAAAGAAATAATTATTTCTCAATCAGTCAGCTAATATACATCAGATAAAATTCTACTTAACTCTTCAAAATGTTAAGGAATTTATTTTGTGATCTTATATTGATTAGGGAAAGGAGACGTGCAACAACTATCAGAGGGATTTCCTTAAAAATACCTCAACCTTAAAAATACCGCAGAGCACTTACTTTCTTCTACTTGCTTAATTCCACAAATGAATCTTGTTCAGATGACCAGTAGGTAAAGCCCTAGTTCTGATACCCAGCATTTATGACTAAGAGCTTTGATGTAGTACATATGTATATAAAGAGACCCAAAGACCAGTTCCAAACTAAAAAAAAAAAATACTTTTCAGTTGGAAAAAAAGAGATTTCAGATAAATTTTAAAGCAATTTTATGCTGAAAATCCCATTTTACACTTAAAAATATCTAAGAAATAAACCTAAGAAATAAAGGAAGCCCTGTTGAGAATAAAATTTGGCTAAAAGATATTCAACTGGGTAAAAAAGGGTAAGAAATATTAAAACCAGTCCAATTTTTGACTCCTCTCCCTTTTTGGAGAAAAAAGAAAAGCAGGGGTAGGAGAGATGAGTTTGTGCACACTTTAAATCTTGTGAATGTTTTTATCACTCTATCAATTTTTCTAATTGTCTTCTTAAATAAAAGAATCTAATGGAGAAATACCAATTATAATTTGGAAATAATTGCTAGCCCCTTTTTAAAATGTAAGTAACATAGCCATAAATTTAGTAATAGAGGGAAATTTGCCACCTATACTCTATAAAGGCATTTTGTGGCCCAAAGAATTTGAGTGAAGTTTGAGAGGAGTCTAATCTCCCAGGGCAGTCCTCCTTGAAGGAATCAGTGGCATTAAGATTGTCTGGGGGTACACTTCCTCTTGTGTATGAAGAGGAAACATAATGGGTGTGCTGCTAGAATAGACCAAAAGTTCCCTAAACATAATCCCCCCTCAATACTCCCTTCCCTTTTTCTTTCCTGCAACAAAAGCACTGTGGTTTACATGAGGATGGAAGGGGATTCTAATTGTTTTGTTTTGTTTTTTATTTAGAATATTTTCCCATGGTTACATGATTCATGATTCTGTAAAGGATAAAATTTTGGTTGGACTGAATATCTAAGAGTGTGGTTGCCTGAGGGCAGATTAAGAAATTTATCTTAAGGAGCTAGACTATTTGCTCAAGCCCTGGCTTTACTCTGGCAGGGTTCCAGAAACCAAAGTTGGAGGGCCTAAGGGTCAATTAACAAGGATTTTAGCCCCTAGGCCTCCTTCAAGACAAGGGGCCCCTCCAGAAGCAGGTACCTCCAGGAAAAGTCAAGGAAGGGAGTCAGTCTTTTTCACTCACCCATATGGTAATTCTAAGGGAAAATGGAAAGCAGTCTAAACTCCTCAGCAGAAGCTCCTCCAGGGTCAAGTTGAAAGGACCCTCTTCACAGGAGGGTATTGCAATTTATAAAGACCATTCCTTTTGTCACTTCCTGTGCCTTCCTTCCACTTTACATTTAGCAATTACAGCTAAAACTTTGCTTAGGACTGCCCAGAGGGCAGTCAGTCAATTCTGATTCATCACCCACTATTGCACACGTGGATCACAGACCTCCCCATACTTAAGGATAAGTGGGTATGTACACTTTTGGTGACTAAATCTAAGAATGGGCAGGGGAGAGTTAATCCCATCTTCACAATTACACACACACACACACACACACACACACACACACATACACACACACACACACACACACACACACCGGCTTTTCCTACCCTCCTCCCAAAGCTGACAAGGAGTTCCACTGGGTAATACATGTACCACCCCTATCAAGCTAAGTGATTCCTCATATGTTTTTCTTCTGCATTTCTGTTTCCATAGTTCTTTCTCTGAATATTATGTTATTGGAAATTTTGTACTTTAAAAATTACATTACCCAGGAACCCACTGACTTCCTGTCATTACATACTGACATAGACAGGGGATAAATTTGGTGGATTTCCGGGGCTAGCTCTTTTTCCTTCCTATGGTAGCTTGCAGCTGGGAACACAGGCTGTTTGAACAGGTAGATTAGCCATGGGCATGTGGTTTTATTTTATTACCATTTTATTCCTTTACTCCAAGTGACTACTAATAAATCTTATAAAACATAATATTTTGAAGTTATTATTATATATTAATTTTAATTTTTACATTGAGGATCGTGTTCTTTCTCATAAGTTCCTCTAGATTGTCCTGGGTCATTGCATTGCTGAGAGTAGAAAAGTCTATTACATTCAATTGTGCCATAATGTATCAGTTTCTGTGTGCAATGTTCTCTTGGTTCTACTCCTTTCACTCTGCATCCATTCCTCGAGGTCTTTCAGGTTCACATGGAATTCCTCCAGCTCATTATTCCTTTCAGCAAAGTAATATTCCATCACCATCATATGCCACGATTTATTCAGCCATTTTCCAATGGATGGACACCCACTCATTTTCCAACTTTTTGCCACCACAAAGATCACAGCTATAAATATTTTTGTACAAGTCTTTTTCCTTACTGTCTCTTTATAGTACAAACCCAACAGTGGTATGGCTGGGTCAAAGGTAGGCATTCTTTTAAAGACCTTTGATCATAAATCAAATTTGCCCTCCAGAATGGTTGGAACAATTCACAACTCCACCAGCAATGTATTAGTGTCTCAATTTTGCCATATCCCTTCCAGCATTTATCACTTTCCTTTGCTGCCATATTGCCCAGTTTACTAAGTTTAAGGGGTACCTTGAAATTGTTTTTATTTGCATTTCTCTAATCAGGAGGGATTTAGAATACTTTTTCATGTTTTTACTGATAGTTTTAATTTCATCTTGTGAAAACTGCCTATTCGTGTCCCTTGATCATTTGTTGATTGGGGAAATGGCTTGATTTTTTTTTGTAAATTCTACTTAGTTCCTTATATATTTGGAAAATTAAACCTTTGTCAGAGTTTTGTTATAAAAATGTTCTCCCAATTTATTGCTTTCCTTCTAATTTTGGTTGCATTGCTTTTGTTTGTACAAAAGTTTTTTAATTTGTTATATTCAAATTCATTAATTTTACATTTTGTAATATTCACTCTCTCTTTTTTGGTCTTAAATTCCTTACTTTCCCACAGATCTGAAAGATATATTATTCTATATTCACTTAATTTATTTATGATTTCACTCGATATTTCAGTCATTTAGCCATTTTGAATTTATTTTGGTATAGGGTATAAGATGTTGATCTAAACTTTATTTTTCTAATACTGTATTCCAATTGTCCCAGAATTTTTGTCAAATATTGAGTTCTTGTCCCAAAAGCTGGGATCTTTGGGTTGCTGAGGTCATTTACCCCTGGTCTATTCCATTGATCTACATTTCTGTCTCTTAGCCAGTAACATATTGTTTTGATGACCACTGCTTTATAGTAAAGTTTTAAGATCTGGTACTACTTAGTACCCATCCTTCACTTTTTTTTCATTATTTCCCTTGATGTTTTTGATTTTTTGTTCTTACAGGTATACTTTGCCGTATTTTTTGAATTTTATAAAAGAGTTTTTTGGTAATTTGAGAAGTATGGCACTGAATAAATTAATTAATTTAAGTAGGATTGATATTTTTATTATATTAGCTTGTCCTACTCATGAGCAATTAATGTTTTTCCATTTATTTGGATCCAGTTTTAATTGTATGAAAAGTGTTTTGAAGTTGGGTTTATATAATTCCTGTGTTTGTCTTGGCACATAGATTCATAAGTATTTTATATTTTCTACAGTGATTTTAAATGGAATTTCTCTTTCTAACTCCTGCTGCTGAGTTTTGTTGGAAATATATAGAAATACTGATGATTTATGTGAATTTATCCTGTACCCTGCAAATTTGCTAAAGTTGTTAATAATTTTCATTAGTCTTTTAATTGATTTTCTGGTTTTTTTTAGGTACTATCATATCATCTTCAAAGAGTGATATTTTAGTTTCCTTATTGCCTGCTTTAATCATTTCAATTTCTTTTTCTTCTCTAATTGCTACTGCTAGTGTTTCTAGAACAATATTAAATAATAGATATCCTTTCTGCAATCCTGATCTTATTCACTTGTCCCTGTTGCAGATGATACTTGCTCAGGGTTTTAAACATATATTGTGTGGGTTTTAAAGTGTTGTGGCTGAGGAAACTACATCCCCTAGCATGCCTCAGGGGTCCCTCTCTACTACTCCCTGGCATGGGTTTGGTCTTGAATTGACTAGTCCCATGCTGAGGGAGGTCTCCAGATCTTTTTATCATCTCCAGATAATTTGATAATGACAGCTTAGTTGATAAGGAAGATCTTTTAGCTCATACTTCCAGCTCTGTCTCTGGCAGTATGGAGTTTATTATATATGCTTCAAGACTCATTTCACACAAAAGAACCCCCACAAAATTTCATATTTGCACAGGAAAACAAATTATGTCATATCAAAGCACAATAAAGTTATAGTTTTACAAAGAATTTTCCTATGAAGATTATGCCGGATGAGAAAAAAGTCCCAAGGCTAAAAATGAGCCTCAGTTTATCTAAAAGTTATTTTTCCTGAGCTTGCCTCTTCGTGACCTTGGGATGCCTGGAGCAGTTAGAGAGATATACCCACAGCTGCAACTTTTCTCTACTGAGTGAAAAAAAGTCTGTTAACTCATTAAGTGCTGGTTTACTAAGAACTTAAAAGTTTTCCTAGAGGCTATAATGTTTTTTCAATAAGAAAAGGTGTGGATCATAAAAAGGGTCAAAAGAGGAGTCTCAGATTTTCATCTATTTGAGACTCTTTCTCTTATTGGCCTCCCACAGGGAGGGACAATGTCCCCCTACTTCTGAGTACAGGATTGATCTATATAAGGACCAATCCTACACCTACAGGACTTTGGGATATAAGTGGATTTAAAAAAAAAAAGATGATGCATAATAAATTCTGCTCTAGTCTTTTATTTTGAATCTGTTTGTGTCACCCAGCCTCAAATGTGTTTCTTGTAAACAACATATAGTAGGATTCTGGTTTTTAAATCACTCTGCTATCCACTTCCATTTATTGGGTGAGTTCATCCCATTCATGTTAAGCATTATGATTACTATGTATTACCATACATAGTATTATCCCCTTTAGATCCTGTTCTATTTCCTTTCACTCTGATCCTCCTCACCAGTATTTTGCTTTTTGTCAACCACCTAGTTCCTCTTTCCCATTGCTTCCTTTGTCTTATTCCCTTTCTACTTCTCTGTAATGTAAGATAGAATTCTATGCCCCACTGAGTATACTTGTTTTTCCCTCTCTGAGCCAGTTACAATGAAAGTAAAGTTTAAGCATTGCCTGTCACCACCCTCATCCTCCAATCTCTGTATTGATTTTTCTCTCCTTTTAATGTTTATATAATTTATCCCATTCTTATCTCTCCCTTCCCTTTTCTCTCAGTGCACCCCTTTCTTTCAGCCCTTGATTGATGTTTTATATGTCATTCATATGCATACATATTCTATCATACATACCATTTAATATCATTACATTTACATATATATCATATCATCATATACATAATATTATCATAATCAGCCTACTTTTCCATCCTCTTTCTGATTAAATTCCTTCTATCTTCTCTACTACTGAGAGTAATTTTTGAGACTTACAGCAATCCTCTTTCCATGTAGACTTCTAAATATTTTGACCAGAATGAGTCCTTTAAATTTTGTTTTGTTATTTATCTTTCTGGGCTTCTCTTATATCTTGTGTTTGGCATTCAGATTTTTTGTTTAGATCTGTTGTTCCTCTGGAATTCTTGGATATTCTATCTTATTGAATGCCCATTTTTTCCCTTGAAAGAATATACTCAGTTTTGCTGGATGGGTGACTGGTCGTAAACTGAGATCTTTTGCCTTCCTGAACATCAAATACATGCCTTACTATCCTTTAATGTAGAAGTCTTTAGGTCTTGAATGATCCTGACTGTAGCTTCATGGTTTTTCAATTATTTCTTCCTGGATGTTTGAAGTATTTTTTCTTTGGCTTAGTAGCTCTTGAATTTAGATATTACATACCTAGAAATTGTCAGCTGATGATTTCTTTCTGGGGGTGATATATGTATTTCAATTTTATTTTCTTGATCAAAGATCTCTGGGCAATTATCTTTGATAATTTCTTGTAATATGATATCCAAGTTTTTTCATCATCATGACTTTCAAGTAGTTCAATAATGACTTTCAAGTAGTCCAATAATTCTCAGATCATCTCTCCTAGATCTATTTTTAGGTCAGTTGTTTTTTTTTAATAAGATATTTCATGTTTTCCTCTGTTTTTTCATTCCTTTGATTATGCTTTATTGTTTCTTGATTTCTCATGGAATCATTAGATTCTAGATGGTCAATTCTGATTTTTAAAGTCTGGTTTTCCTCTGTTAGTTTTTGGTTCTCTTTTTTCAATTGGCCCATTTCTTCTTGCATCACTTTCATTTCTTCTTGCTTTATTTTCCTTTCTTCTTGGATCAGATTCATTTCTCTTTCCCACTTTTTCCTTTACTTCTGTTAATTGGTTTCTGAAGTCTTTTTTGACTTCTAGACTTTGTGTCCAATCTATATTTTCTTTAGACTTTGTGTGTGTTTCCTTTGTTTTCACTGTCCCCTTCTGTGTCTTCACCTTGCTCTATGTCTCCATAAAAATTCTTTAGGGTTAGATGCTTTTTTTAATGTTTGCTCATTTTTCCTATCTAATTAAAGGTAGGCCCTGCTTTCTGGGAAGTTGGGGTACCCTCTTAAACTTTGGTCCTTCCTTGATTCTATTTTCGGCTAATCTTCTGTGTTTGTTGTTACTAGTTTACCAGATGATCTGAGGGCTGAGAGCTCTGAGAATTCCCTCCTGTGCTGATCCAACTGACCCTTGAGATGTTGATAGGTGTAAGCTTTTTATCTCACTCTGAACTTGATCAGGTCAGGGGCTGATCAAATTTAGGTCTAAGTTTTTGGTTTCAAGGTGTTCTTAATTCAATCATGCACATCCTTTATTGCTCTGTCCTGGAGCTCCACTCTTATTTTTGCGCAAAAGGATCCCAGGGAGCCTCCCCCTAAGAACTGTGTCCTTGCCTCAAACCATGGATTATGTCCTCATATCAAGCCCAGACTGGGATTCCTGACTTTGCTCTGGGCCTACACAGATTGGCCCCCTTCAACCCAGATGGCCCTAGGCTGGGATTCCAGACTTCTCCACAAGTTTGAAATTTCAAGGGGTGTGAGTTGACTTGAATCACTATTTGACCCAGCAGGATCTCAGGGTCTGACTTAGCTTGGACTTATGTTTAGAACCTGTGAGAACAGATGTGGGGGGGTGGGGTTGGTCAGAGGATTGTGATTTGCTCTTGGCTTGCTCTTCACTCACTGCTATACCCCCTGCTAGTTCTGCTCTGCCTCATTAGTTCCCCAGATGATCTCTACTTACGTTTTGGATTTTTCTGTTGTTGAAAGTTGTTTCACTCTGTCTCCTTGTTGATTCTTTTCTCCTGTAATCATTTTGTGGCCCTATTTTACTCTCGGATTTTCGTGGTGAAACTGTGTTGCTGCCCTAGTTATTCCTCCATCTTGACTCCACCCCCCAGTATTCCTGATTGGGTTTTGAAAGCAGTGCATGAGGATTGAAGAGGGTGAGGGTTGTGTTTAGGAAGGTGATCATGCACTAGGAAGAAGATAGGATTGGTTATTAGATTATAAACCCTTGCAGTCCACAAGGGAAATCTGCCCCCCACACCCCTGAAACTATACTGGAGCTGCATCTCTGTTGCAGATGTCCTCTTCCGGAAGAGAAATACACCAGCTTGCTGCTTTGTAATCTCAGAGTATTGCTTTTTAATTGTGAATCATCGGCCAGGTATCTCACACAGGTCCATTAGGAAAGGAGGCCAAAGGAGTTCTGAGTCAATAGCTTGACCTCTTAATTGGCATCACCAAAGTGTTAGCCAAAACATATTCAATCTGTAACAAAAGTCACTGAGATAAGACCTTTGCACATGATTATTAAATTTATTAGGGATTCTGGTGGTCTCTAATCAAAAGGGACTAAAATATCCTTATGGCCAAGGGCCCTTCTACTGGAGGGAAAACTTATTTTATACTCATTGAAAAAATGGGATAGTACAATTCCATCAAAAGTGGGAGAGACACTATTATTGTCTTAGGAAATATACATCAATCATAACCATTTTCATAAGACCTTTCACAGGTTATCAATTACTAATATCCTGTCATAAGACTTTTCATAGGTCATGAGACCCCAGCAGCAAGGTCTCGGGCCTTCTGAAAGGCTAGCCATCTATCTCAGCAGGAGTTTGATCAACAATATTGTGAGATTCAAGAGAATTTTGACAGGGGTTCTTAAGAAGCTCTCATTTTGAAACAATAGATACTAAGGAGAGGTAAAAATGATTCACAAGAGGAACAGTGTTGCTGCTACAGTAGTAAACAGCTAAGTTAAGGGAATTCCTTACAATAGACCTATCAGCAGCATGTTAAAATACAGTAAATATGCTTATTACTACATGACTACTCTCACTAATACATAGGAAGTTTAATAATCCTAAGTTACATTATTCTTAATCTAACAATATATTTATTGATTTTAATTCTATATAAATCTAACAATATAACATGTTATAATCATTAATCTGGGATAAGATGGATGCTACCTTGACTGACAGGGATGGCAATTGAGAGATTCGGAATGTTCC
Source organism: Gracilinanus agilis (assembly GCF_016433145.1). Lineage (NCBI taxonomy): Eukaryota > Metazoa > Chordata > Mammalia > Didelphimorphia > Didelphidae > Gracilinanus > Gracilinanus agilis. The sequence goes on along the minus strand of NC_058132.1, from coordinate 315,620,874 downwards.
CAGGTGCTGTGAGACAGGGGCAAACATCAGTTAGCCCCCACCATATATATATATATATATATACATATACATATATATACCCCTTACAGCTACAGTGAGGAAGTCTCTGGACTCTGAGGCTCAGAGCTGGAGATCTCATATCTCTGAGTTGAGACTTGAGTAAACCTCTGTGGTCCAAACTGAGCAGAGGATGGCTGAAGAGTGGTTGAAGGGTGGTTAAAAGGTGGTTGAAGAAGAAGAGGGTAGCCAAAGCCTGAACCTATTTCCTTGCTAGACTGTTAGAGCTAGTAAACCATCAATACTATTGGAGGAAGAGCTGAGAGAATACAAAGGCCATCAATATTTATCTACAGCAATAGCCTTCCACATTCTCTTGGCTGTGGCCAGGTGCGGTCAGAGATAGAGAGAGGGTGAAGACCTCAAGCCTCCACCAACTTAGCAGTCTCAAGTCCTGATTATCAATTAGTTTAATAGTCATTAGAGCAATAGGGTTACCAATCCCCAATCCTGTAGCTGGTTATCCTTTCCTGAGTAGTCAATCTATCACAGCCCTTGGGAAGGGAATTCAATTAGTCAAATCCTAATCATTATCCAAAGCTAATCAATAGCCCATTACCAATCAATCCAACCTGAGGTTGGGCCTAGAGAGGTTAACCATTCACCTAATCTCTCAAGAGGTCCTCACTTGGGCAGTTGTTAGAAGGAGTCGCTGACCGGTTAATCAACCAAACCTATGAGGAAGAAGACTGATAATTTACGGCAGCAGCCAGAGTGAAAGGAGTAGGTGTTCCTCCCACCAACTGCAGTTATTATATACATATAAATCCATCTCCCTATCTCCATTCTTATAACATTAATCACTATGAAATCACAATGAACTGAATAAGTATTGATTGAATTGAGTAGGGGTATGAGAGAAATTTTCACAGAATACCACAGGCAAAACTTGAAATAAAATTTTATAGTATTTAAGGGCAGGCTGATTTTTTATGTGGACACTTGATTGTACATCAGGAAAAAAAAGAAAAACTATTTTTTTAAAATGATAAATATTATCTCTCTATTTATAGATATATATGTATCTACACCCATATATATATATGCATATATATATATAAAGAATTTACAAAACAACAAACATGATAGAGGACCATTTTGAGAACCAATCAATGGCTGTACTGCGATGCATTGTGGTCTCTCAATTCAGTTGTTTGTCCCTTTTTTAAGACAAGAAGCAAAAGCTCAAATAATAAAATTATATAATTATATAACTCATTTAAATAAGGATTACTAATTTCTTAGAGGAATTGTAGTATGTTTTTTATCTCATAAGTGGTGTATCATTGAGGTACCAATGCTTTAGAGGAACAAGAAGAGGAATATTTAAGTCTGTAAAGAAGTCTAAGGCTGAATGAAGGGAATGTGTCAAGGAAATAAAATGATTTGGCAGGAAAGATGCATCAAAAGGTTGAAAAAAGCTTTCTTTCTCTCAGCTGTTTGTTTAAATGTATATAGTTGCAAAGAAGACCTTGCATGTTAGTTCCTGATTATTCTGAAAATTCATCTATTGCCTTCCAGCAACACCTGGAGCTTAAAAGAGTAGAGGCTCTCAAAAGTATTTAAGGCTCCCTGATGTCCTCTCAGATTTGAGAGAGAAAAGCAAAGGGGAGGGAGCTATGTAACTACTTTGCTATTTTGTAACTGTAACTTGTTGGGAAGAGATGCTGAGGTACAATTAGAAGAAGCAGAATTCTGTTGAATGATGAGGCAGCCTGGCAGGTTTAATGTCCAAAAAAAATCAATATAAGCTCTGTTTCTGTGAGGTCTAATTGGTACATTCTGATTGGGCAACATAATTTTGATAAAAGAATAGGTCGGTAGGCATGTATATATGATCCTGAGAGACCTAGTCTGATCAGTTTTTGAAGTTCCTGGCATAGAGAAAACTACTAGGCAATTCAATATTGTAAAAATTTTACAATCCCCTTTCGAGGGTGATTGTCAGGTTGAAATGCTTGTAAAAATAGGGAGAGAGAACGTGAAGAGTGATGAGGACCAACAGAAATAGTCAGCAGAGAAGAGCTTGGTATGATACAGATTTTTTTCAATGAGTCAATCACATAAAAAAAAAAAAACCTCAGTTCAGAATTTTGATTTACCCTTTTCCTCACGGATTGAAATGTGTTATGTTCTGCTCTTCCAGGTTTTCATAAACTTTCAGCCCTCTCATCCAGACTAAATGTAAACTGAGCCATACAGTTTTCTTGATTCAGCTAGATCTGAATCTACCTATATGAAAAGTAAGAATAGTATTTAAATAGCCACTAGGTACCACACAAGCAATAAGAGTCATTATAAAAATAAGCCAAAAATCATATTCAAAATAAGTAAAGCACCTGTTCCATGTCTTCTGAGCTAATTTTTCAATATCAGATGACTATTCGTTTTACATAGTTCCAGGGAGAGAGAAGTGTAGGAATTCAGAGAAGGGAAAAGAGATAATAAGGATAAATCATAGAACCCAAAGCAGAAATAAAAACCAAAATGTATGCATCAAAGATTTTGCCTTAAAAGATTTATGATGTTTTATGGAATAGCAGTACGAATCACAATTCTTACTCTTAAGATATTTATTAAATGAATAAAGAGCTATAGGTTATTAAGAATAATACATAGGGGGAGCAAGAAGAGGAAATTTGAATTAATTATATAAAATATTATACTAACAGGTTTTCCATTTCTACAACCTGGCAGAGTCAAGGCAAGTCAAATTTGCTGCTACAGCAATTATTCTCTATTACACAGCTTAGCATCTCTAAAATGGAATGTGACCATGAGGAACATATGTCAGGGTATAATGTCAATAAAAGTATTTCCTTTGTGACTTTTTAGAGTATATAGCTCTCATGTAAAAACCTCATCCCACGATTTCTGTCCTACCCCCTTGTAATTATGGGACTGGGAGAATGGAAAGAGTATTCCTATTTAGCTGCTTTTAGAGAAGGGAAGAAGTGAAATTACACAGCTACAGCAAAGGAGCCTTTCATTCAATGTGAGAGAAACACCATTGTAGTATGGCTGTGTCACAAAGAGGCTGGATACCTCTATAGCAACAGGAGAGTCAGTACTGAGAAATTATGGGATTTTCTGTTTTTCAGTTTACATAAATATAGATCTCTTGCTGTAAAATAACCCCAAGTCTATAATTTCGACGTATTCCTCTAAAGACTGGCCCTACTAGAGAAAGGACTGAGAATTTGTTGTATTTTTGCACATCTATGCCTATGTATAGGAGAAGTATGAAAGGGAATTTTAAAAATATTAAAAGCTTTTTCTAAAATTAAGGATTCAGAGCCACTTATGTAATGAACTGAAACTGCAGACATATGTGTGAGAGGTTTCAAGATCACATATTTTGTTCAATACTGTATTATACTTGTTTTATTGTTATTATGTGTTGCTTATTGTTGTATTGATTATATGACAAGAGTAAAACATTGTATACAGTTAAACAGGTTTGTCTGATTCTATGGTGATTCAACTCCATATTGCCAAAGGCACTCACTCAATTAGTACTCAAGATATATATCAATTTAGGGAAGATGCAGGGGCATGAATTCAACACAAATTAAAAGAAAGAAGTTCCCATAGTTGGTGCTCTTCTGTTCCACAGTTATTTTGTGGCTATGAACAATCTCCAGTATTTTTTCAATGAGGTTAGCTCAATGTAGCACAAAGTAAGTGGAACCAATAATGAACCCCATTAGGGAAAGAGCCTGCTTATGATATGCTACTGTGGCACCTCTTCCTTCCTGACTGAGATATTCTTTATACTTCTTTACTACATCATGCCATGATAGTTCCCTTCTTACTCCCACAATCAACAGTCAAACTTGACTTTCTTTTATTTTTTTTCCTTTTCTCCTCCTCATTTTCCCATTAGGAAAAGCTTTGCCATTATATATCTTATCATATGTCATATATTATATCACATCACATACTATCATATGTAATATAATTAATACACACATATGGGTACATATATGTGCATATATGTATATATGTGATGTTAGCTATTATTATAGATCTAGTCTCTTCATTTAGAGATGAGTAAGTTGAAAACAAGAGTAGACAAATTATCTGCCCTGGTCAGCTAGCTTAGAACTGATAGAATCAAAGATTAGAGATCAGTTTATAAATCTAAATCCATTCCATATAATAGTTATGTTGTTAGCAGAGGGTTGTTTAATAAGGAACTTGAGGATAAATAGCTGCTATGGGGATGGTGGTAAAAATTAGCATGAGAGAGAGGGACTGAAATTCCTTATGTAAATTTGGTTTGCCTTTACTTAAGCTCACAGTTCTATAAGAATTCTCATTTCTCTACCTCAAATAAAGCATGATATAATACAGTTTTTTCCATACCTATTCTGGAATTTTAGATAATGGCTTTCAAATTCAGAGGCATTGAATCATGGTAGATGATTACATAAGTGAATGTTTTTGAAGTTATATAAAAGTGGTAGATGATTGAGTTTAGTTTGAATTAATTTTACAGAAAAGAAGTCCATCTATTTTATGTTAATGAGATTACCTAGACCAATAATAGCAAACCCTTTAGAGACCTTAGAGATCAATGTTCCAAACTGCAACCCTCATATGGCCTGTGAGTCCTCTGCCTTACTCCAGAGAGAGGAGGAAGAAAGCACTCCCACTGGGCTGCTGGGCAGAGGGGTCAGTTCATGTGAGAAATGTCCTCAGGCAAATGTGAAGAGAGAGAAGGAAGCAGTCCCCTCTGGTATGTGTGCCATAGGTTCACCAACATAGGCTTAGACACATTTGACATTTAAAATTAAATTATAAAATAATAATAATAATAATAATAATAATAATACATTTATATAGTTATCTACTTTGGATTCAAAGTGTTTCTCTCCTATTGTCTCATTTTATTCTCAAATGAGTCTGAAGTATTTAGGGTATTATAACAGTACAGATAAGGAAATTGAGTCTCAGAGATTATTAAAGATTTGTTTGTGGTTATAATTATATGTTAAGCTCTTAGCATAGCCAGAATATTTCTACTTACTCCCAATGATGAGTGGTCCTGGTTACAATGCCTTAATTATAATCCACTCTCTGAACAGAAAGCTACTTCTGAAAATTGATTTTTCATTTTCACTTGTTTTCTTGTCCTTTTTCTTTTCTGGCATAAATGTTAGCATTGCAGTGCACTTTTTCCAATTCTTAGAAGTCAAGGAATATAGAATTTAGAAATCCACTTGTGTCCTTCTTTTGATTTACTTAGAAAAAAGGAGAGATAATGATCCAGAGAGCAAAATGGAAAGGGCAAAGCTGGGTGTTACCATTTCAACATGAGTAATTCCAACATGTTCCCATTTAGGAGAAATGGGTACAAGTACCTCTTTTCATCTAACTCTGTCATCTTTTGAATATTATGAATTTAATTCCTCCCTTGAACTTTATTAGAAGGTTGCCCCCATGCTATACATACTTAACAAACATTTCTCATTAAGAGCATTCAATGGGGGCAACTGGATTGAGAACCAGGCCTAGAGATGGGAGGTCCTAGATTCAAATCTGGCCTCAGACACTTCCCAGATGTATGACCCTGGGCAAGTCACTTAACCCCCATTGCCTAGCCCTTACCACTCTTCTGCCTTGGAACCAAAATACAGTATTGATTCTAAGGCAGAAGGTAAGTATTTTAATAAAAAAAAAAAGAGCATTCATTGTAATAGGTGCCATCAAATATAGAACAGAATGAAGAATAAGTAGTCTTTTATCTTGAGATGTTCATTATTTACCAGGATAGACATCACATAAATGAAATTAGTTAAAAATTTTGGAGAAGTCAATCAGAAGTTCTAGGGGTAGAGCCAAGATGGTGGAGTAATGCAGAGAAGCTCTGTGCTACCCTGAGAATCCTCTGACTAAGATTAAAATATCACTACAAAATGAATATAGGAATCAAAGAACTAACAACAAGACAGAGTGAAACAACTTTCAAGAGAAGAAAAACTCAAAAGTTAGGCAAAGAACATCTGGGACATTAGGGTGAGAGGAGAGTGGAGCCAGCAAGAAGCTGTAACAAGGAAGAACAAGTCAAGAGCAAGACACACACCCCCACCCCACATTTGCTATCTGAGATTCAGAACCTAAGCCTCAGTTAACATCCAGATCCTAAGATCCTTCCTGAGCAACCCATACCCTTTGAAATTTCAAACCTGTGGAGAAATCTAGAGCCCCAGCCCAGGGAATTCTAGTCTGGGCTTGAGATAAGGACTTAGTTAACACTTTGGGGTTGTTTATAGTACTAATTACTGATTGTTTTGCCTAAAGCTCAGGGTATAGCTCCAAGACAAGACAATCAAGGGCGTGCCTGATTGTATCAAGTACACAGACCCTGAACCTCATCAAGATCATAGTGAAATGAAAAGCTTATACCTAAGCCTGAGGCAAATCTAAGCTATCAGCATCTCAAGGGTAAATTAAATCATCAGAGGGAGGGGGCTCTCAGAGCTCTCAGTCCTCAGACCATCACATTGTCCCCCAAGCCTACCTAAAATTTGAAAGGAAAAATGAGTGAACAACAACAATTACAAAAAAAAAAAACACCTAACTCTAAAGAATTTTTTTATGGAGACAAAGAGCAAGGTACAGACACAGAAGGGGACAGTGAAAGCAAAGGAGGCACATGCAAATCCAAAAGAAAAATGTGGATTGGGCAAAGATTCTGGAAGAACTCAAAAAAAGACTTCAAAACCAACTAAGAGAGGCAGAGGAAAAGTGGGAAAGAGAAATGAAAGCAATATAAGAAATGGGTCAATGGAAAAAGGAGAACCAAAAATTGATAGAAAAAAATCAGGCCTTAAAAATCAGAATGGACCATCTAGAAACTAATGATTTTATGAGAAATCAACAATAAAGTAGAATCAAAGGAATGAAAAAAAGAGGAAACCATAAACTATATAATTAAAAAAAAAACAAGTGACCTTGAAAATACATCTGAGAGACAATTTGAGAATTATTGGACTACCTGAAAACCATGATCAAGAAAAAATCTTGGACATCACACTATAAGAAATTATCAGAAAACTGCCTAGAGATCCTTGAACAAGAAAATAAAATGGAAATGGAAAGAATTCACAGATCACCTCAAGAAATAAATCCTCAAATGATAACTTCCAGGAATGTAATAGCTAAATTCAAGTACCACCAAGCTAAGGAAAAATTCTTCAAACAGTCAGAAAGAAACCATTCAAATATCATGGAGCTACAATCAGGATCATACAGGACCTAGAAGCTTCTACATTAAAGGATTGAAAGACAAGGAATGTGGATTCAGGAAGGCAAACATTTCTAACTGGCTCATAAGTAGTTACATAGGATAGTAGATAAGAGTTTGGGAATGACAGGAAATCTGACATCAACTCATTACTCAAATATTTAGAAACTGTGTTGCCATGGAAAGGTATAGTCCTACAAACATATATTTACAAAATAGAAAAATAAAATTTTAAGGAACTGAATATGGATTTTGAAATGAGAATGTCAGCAAATTAAGAAAACTAAAAATAAGTACAAAGGAGGTAATGTTGAAAATTGAGGAGAAATTGGATACACTGGAAACATAAACAAGTATGGAAATTATAAACAAAGCTTAAAGCAGATCTTTTAAACATTTAATAAAATTGATTAATCTTTAAAAGCCAACCTGATTTAAAACAAAACGGCAAAATATTAAATCAACAAAATAGTATCTACATTGAAATCCCAGTAAAATGAGAAGAAATGAAAGAAATAATTGGAACATATTAGAAACAGTTACATGTTAATTTAATAAAATTGAGAACACAAAAATAATGCAGTATTATATTCAAAAGTATAAACTACCTATACAGACACAATTAATAGAGATCTTGAATTATCCTATATGTAATATTGTAAGGAGGAAAAAGGGATTTTTGTTGGGTGAATATTAAAAGGGAATTGAATAAATATCAGTCCCGAATAAAAAAATCCTCAAGTCAAAGTGACTTTTATGGTAGTTCGTTTACAAATGAGAGGAGAGTGAGAAAGTAAAAAAATCAGAGAGAGGATAGGGTAGTATAAGTAATCTAACAGACTGAGTAATTTGCTCTGACCCCTGGTTCAACCCAGGCATGTTTAACTAGTTCTTAATTGCAGAAGGCTTGGCCTTGAGCTGAGGGCTGGAGGACTGGAGGGCTGAAGGTGAATGAAGCAGAAGCTTCAGTCACAAGGCCTCTCTTGAAAGGAGAGTTCCTTCAGAGAAATCCAGGAAAGATGAGTCTTTACACTCACCACATGTAGTTCCAAGGGAGAGATTAAGAGCAGTCTCACCTAGACCAAGTTCTTAGCCAGCACTCCTTCAGGTTCAAGACACGAACAAGAAGAGCTACAGGAAGTTGTCACTCCCTTTTAAAAGGACTTTTTCGTTACTTCCTGTGCCTTCCTCTTAGTTTACCTGTCCAATCACAACAGATGCTTTGCTTAGGACTGCCCAGGAGGCAGTCAGTCAATTCTGATTCATCACTCATTCTTGCACATGTGGATCAGACTTCCCACTTAAGAATTAAGTGGGGTTGTTTTCACCTTTGGTGATTAAATCTAAGAATGGGAAGGGTAGATTTAATCTCATTAACACAATATAGGGTATATATACGTAGTTGTAAAGGTACTATCAAAGGGAAAAAATCCTGTTTGTAATATGATTCACAGAAGAATGTTATCAAACTTTTATAGATCAATTAAGACACATAGAACATAAACTGTTTCTTTTGTAAAAATGAAGGTTATAAGAATATCAAACCCAAGGGTTACTATTATGATCCAATGAGTTTATTTCTATAAAACACTAAATAAATGGTTATCTATCAACATTTTAAGCAAGAACAATGTGTGGCAAAGACTATTGCATAATTAGGGTAAAATCACTATGGGAATATAATTTTATTGGGAAATTGTCATGGAACATGTGAATCTTGAGCTGGGTCATGATGTTATGAAGGACAAATAAAAAGGGAAAGGATGTACAAAGGAATTCAGGTATCGAAATATTTATTTACTATGCATTAGTCATGAAACATTTAATGTGCTAAGTGCAGGAGATACAAGTATAAAAAAAAGAAAGGAAAAAAAAGAAAAGAAAAAGACAGTCACTACCTTCAGGGGCTGTCGTTCCAATCTGGGAAAGTCAAATCACAAAAGGAAACTAAAAATTGAGTGTGGAGTGGGGCAGTGAGAATTCTAGAAGTAGTGCAACCAGGTGATAAATGAGATGTCTGAGCCAAGTTCTCTCCTATCTGTAGTGATAAGGTGACAATTAAGAAACAAGAAGAAGCATGGAGTAATGGGTAGAGAATTCACAGTAGCAGAATGACAGAAGACAAAAATCCTGGACAGGAGTCTAGAGGGTGAGTGGAAGAGCAAATATCTACTTTCTCAGCAACTAGAGGTCTCAATTCCAGTGCCTGGGGGGGGGGGGGGGGGGGGGTTAGGCCTGTCTCTCTCCATCTCCTTACTTCTGCTTTCACGTGGAGGATATTTTTAGTTTTTTTTGTTTGCTTGTTTATTTTTTGGTGTGTGTGTGTGTGTGTGTGTGTGTGTGTGTGTGTGTGTGTGTGTGATCACTATGGAGAATCCAGCAGATGGGCATGAGCAGAGAAAGAAAGGAATGTATTGTTCAGTAAATAAAATTAGCATAGGTGTTTTTTTGGAATGTAATTTCTTTCATATTTTTTACAATAAGTAAAATGTATGTGATGCAAATTTACGTAGTGAAAACTGTCTATACGTAAGTTTGTGTGTAGATGTAGATGCATTTTAGATACTTAGTGCAAAACATACACAGCTGAAACAAAACCCAATTGTTGTTATTGTTGTTGTTGTTTTTAATTTCTCTCAGTTTTAGTTTCCTTATCTATAAAACTTGGGGTCTTGATTAGATAGCCTCGAAGGTCCTTTACAGCTCCAGATATTGTGAATACACCAGCAACATAAAGACTGCCTCTTGAGAATCTCCTCATTCATCATTGTTCTCTTCATTAAATATGTATAAAAAGCACCTTCACAATATTATGCTCCCTCAGTTTTTAGAAGTAGAAAAGAATTTGTGATCAGATTTAGAGCACAGAAAAAGAACGGAAGAAATGATGGTTGGGGAAAAGGCATGAGGAAATCTACTCTTCACTCCCCTCAGCAATGCTGTGAAAGAGCATTAATTAGAAGCGATTGAGAGGAAGACTAAACTGAATTAGTGAAAAGCCTGAATTATAAATGATTTTTAAAGAAACCATTTTTATTACTTTCAAATATATATGGTAACTGGAAACTATCCAACAAAGATTTGCCTAATAGAAGTCCTTAAGTTTAAATGAACAGATAAAAATAATGGCCTATATGCAAATACGTGCTTCATATGAGTTTTATTTAGGCCAGTGATGGGCAAACTTTTTAAAGAGGGGGCCAAAGGAAAGGAAATGCTCATCTGTCAGTCTGTTTCTAAGGCAGCTCTTTGGAAGTTTTATTGTATTGTATCCTACTCATTGTATTCGTCAGATTAGGAATAATGTACTATGACCAGATAGAACATTTCAGGGGGCTGCATTTTGCCCATGGACGTTGCCCATCACTGATTTAGGGTATTTGAAAATAGTACCTTGCTAGTTTCAGACACACACACACACACACACACACACACACACACACACACACACATACACACACACACACACACACACATGAATTCTTGTTTGTACTATTTATTTTCTCCTTAAACATTTTCTTTCTATTGAATTCATTCTGAATAACACATCTATGTCAATGATGATCCTATTCATTGAATTACATGAGATTCAAACCTCAGTATTATCTTTGATTCTTGCCTCCTCCATCAAAACAGTTACCATATGTTTTCATTCTACTTCTTCAATAACTCCATAATTAATTCCCTCCTTTCTATTCCAACTATTATTATTCAACTTGTTTTTGTTTCTGTTTTTATTTTTAATCCAGACCTGGGCGTGACCTGGCCAGCCAGTTCATGAACAGTAACCTGGGGACCAGGATGGATGAGGATGCTCTGACCACCCTGAAGATCCTGATCATTGGGGAAAGTGGGGTGGGCAAATCCAGCCTTCTGTTGAGAATCACAGATGATACCTTTGATCCAAATATTTCAGCAACAATTGGCGTTGACTTCAAGGTGAAGACTATCTCGGTTGATGGAAATAAAGCTAAGCTTGCAATATGGGATACCGCAGGTCAGGAGCGCTTCAGAACACTGACTCCTAACTATTACAGAGGTGCACATGGTGTTATATTAGTTTATGATGTCACAAGAAGAGATACTTTTGTTAAGCTGGATAACTGGTTAAAAGAATTGGATACATATTGCATGAGAGATGACGTAACGAAAATGCTAGTTGGAAACAAAATTGATAAGGAAAACCATGAAGTTGATAGAAATGAAGGGCTGAAATTTGCACGGAAGCATTCCATGTTGTTTATAGAGGTTAGCGCAAAAACCTGCGATGGTGTACGATGTGCCTTCGAAGAATTCGTTGAAAAGGTCATTCGAACGCCTGGACTATGGGAGACTGAGACCCAGAATAAAGGAGTAAGGCTATCACAGAGTGAAGAACGTCCTCGTGAAGTTTGTGGAGGATATTGTTCTATGCTTTATAGACTTTAGGAAGCTCTATCTTTTGTTTTTGATCAGATAGTGTCACCTTTCTGTATATAAACTCCTTAACCGCTGCTTTAGAAATCTTACAGGTCACCCATATTTGTTTTCTATCACAGCAAGGAACATTTATAAGAAAATACTCATCCATTTCCCCAGGTAAAAATGTTCATGGTAAGCACGTACAAACTGCAACCTTCAGTCTTTCGTGTAACATATAATGGGTGTGCATTATTAAATGCACTTGATTTTATGACCTACACTCATCATGTATTTTTTTTAATCCATCCAACAGACATCTGTTGTGAAGCTGTTGTCTGCATTTTCACCTCCTTTTGGTTAAATGCTTTTTTTTGATTATTGGATTGATTTGTTTAACTCCTAGAAACCCTGGGAACTCTAAGTGGAACAGATCTATTGCTGATGAATTCCTTAGCAGGTCTAACAGCGTGCTCTTAGAACATTTCTAGGAAGCTGATGTTACAGATACTTTTTAAAAAATACTTTGCAAAGTTTTTTGTTGTTTTTTTTTCTAAGTACTTAGCAAAAAATCTCAGGATACAGCATGGCTGAAGCCTTTTTATAGTCACCTGCTGACTTCTGAATGAAATCAATGAAATAACATAATTGTGACCTACTTTTAAAAATTCATTTCAATGAATAACTCTGTTGTTTAACTGCAGTTTTAGTCCTGTGATGTATACATTAGATTCATGGAGCTTCTGTGTTACGGGTTTTGTAATGCGAGGTTTGAGAGTGGCAGTCAAGTCCCACCCCTTCTCCACACTTTGTTTCCAAAGGAATATGAAATTAGTGGGTTCACCTAGTACTCAGCACATTTAAAATCCGTCGCTTTTCCTTAAATGTTAGTAGTGTTTTCCAAGCATCTTAACTGCAGCTTATTTAATATAATATTATGAAAAACTGCATCATATAATTTCTTTAAATGGCTAGTTGATATTCTGAAACTTATTCATGTGTTTTGGGGATCAGGGAGAAAAGCACAAAGTTAACAGTCATTATATGAGGCATTATATAGTTCGCTTCCGGATTCTTATATGTGGAGAAAATACTGTTGCAAAGAAAATCTTCAATGAACTATAACAAATAACAGTGGTTCATCAAATCTATCTTGTACAGGTTAATGATTATCTTCCAAAGTAAATCAACTTATCAATCAGTCTAGACTTGGAATTTCACTGGTACAGGGAACTGAGAAGTAAATTTTTTTGTTCAAGCTCAAAGAGCCTTTATATGTTGGAACAAGGACATTTCTTTCTTTTAGGGCAGCTATCTACTATGCTATGCTGCCTTTCTACTTCTATGGCTCATTACAGTACTTCAGTGACACAGAAATTATCTATTAGTCTTCTTGCCTCTAGTTTCTGCCCCCTCCAATCCAATAATAACATGCCTGGCTAATCCCTCTCCATAGCCTTGAACTTGTCACTATATTGTTCTGTTCAGAATTTTTAAATGTCCCTTTATTGCCTATATAATCAAGCTCAAAATCCTTTTCTCAGGGGCCAAGCTGTCAGACTCAATTCAATGGCCCAACTTTTATATATAATATATACATACGCATAGAGATACACACACACATAAAACTTCTGCAAAAAAAAAAACACTTTTTTGTAAATATAATTAAATTCAAATTCTACAAAAATAAGTTGTTCAGCATATTTGTCCCAAGTTTTAGTGAATTAAGCACAAATTATTTAATATACTATTTTCAAGGAAATTCAGACTAGAAGCTCTTTCTGTAAAAGGTGCTAAAGTAGTCTGGTAGTAGAGAAAGAGAATAAACTGGGGTTACAGGGAGTTGCCTCTCCATCCTATCTGGTAGGAGTAAGAATCTGATTGGCCTGTGAATGACCTTATAGCTAGAGGAGACCACTTAGCAAGAGGCTGTCATTGGGACCTATGGTGGTATCCTAAAAGCACATCCAGTTTGGTAGCCCCATCTGTATCCTTACATTATGATTCATTTAATTGAGGCTCTTTCTGCCTCTTTCCTCTTTTTCCCTATTCCCTAAGGCCACTCATACCCCTTTATTGCTTATCTTTACCACCTTCACCACCTCTACTCCAGTATCCTCAATATCACTTGGACCTAGAGAAGACTTTTACTCTGATATTTTCATAAAAGAGTTCTATTTGAGTAATTTTTGATTCATGCTCAAAGACTGCTGCTGTTTCCAAAACCCTGGATAGAGGCTGAGGTAGTGGTGTGGCAGAACTGCTTCTGGAGAGTTGATTGTTAAATTTTCATTGTGAACATTTGGACTTCTGGAAATGTTATAAATTAGGGTTTAAATTTCTGCTTTATTGAGTATCCAGACTTTTAAAAAGTATTACTAATGGAGGACAGCTAAGTGGCTCAGTGGATTGAGAGCCATGCCTAAAGTCAAGAGATTCTAGGTTAAAATCTGGCCTCAGACATTTGTTAACTGTGTCCCTGGGCAAGTCACTTCATTCACATTGTCTAACCTTTACTGTTCATCTACCTTGGAACCAACATACATTATTGATTCTAAAATGAAAGGTAAACATTTTAATTTTTTGAGTATTAATAATGGAGATCAAACAAAAAAGTCTTTCTTGAGTGTTTTATTTTTTGTTGGATAGATTGTTCTTAAACATTAACCATTATACCCCTGTGTTCAGGAGTCATTATATAGCTTTAGCTATATAATGTGTCATAGAATTCTCTTTCATCATTTCTCTATGAATGTAAGCTCTATGAGAGCAAGTACAAACTCACTTTTGTTTTTCTAAACTCAATGCCTAAGACAATTCCTTTTATATGTAGGAGGTATTTCATAAATATTTGATAGCTTGAAACACAATATGGCAACATTACCTTCAGTTGTCATAGGTGCATTGCACAGGAAATGTAGCACCACTTTCAAGTTCAATCATCAGAAAGAAATGATTGTCTATACACCTGTTTATTTAGCTAACCATCCCTCCATCTATTCATGTATTTAGAATTTATCGGTCTCTGTCTATAAGTATTCAATGACTTTATTGCATTAAAAGTGTATAAACAAACATTTTTGTGTAGAATCTAAAAGAACCATATATTGTATCTAAACATCATTTATTTTAGTGAGAACAATAAAATAAGCTCATCTAAATTATTTAAATTTTAAAAAGAGAATAAAGAAATCTTGCTAGAAATCCTCAAGTATTAAAAGAATAACCTTGAGTCAGATATTATCTAGTAGAGGTGTTGCTCAAGTGTAGCTTAGTTTAGATAGCCACTGAGGTACCTTTCAACCCAAAATTCTATAAAGTAGAAAATAAATAATAGGTTGAGGAAGGAATTTAATGAGAAAAAATATTCCTAATGAATCAAATTCTGTTTTAGCATATGAGAGATCTGTGATGACTTGGTGGATGTCAGAGGCCACACAATGAATTTCCTAAGTCCTTTGTGATTCATTTAGCAGTCACAAGATATGATTGCTGAGCTGTTTCCAATAATCTTTTGGTAAAGAGTAGCTATGTGGCAGAATGGATGTAGACAAGTGTTAAGCTGATTTTCAAAAATGTTAGGAAGTTAAACTATAGGTTAATGAGAATGATTTTAAATCTTGGCAAAATTCTATAGCAGATTATTAAAGTAATAGCATGTGAATATTTTTAAAAGAAAGTATTAGTAAGAATACTACTTTTTATTTTTAAATTCTAGACTTAACAAGCACCTAATAAAAATATAATTTTCTATATATTATAGAATGGGGAGGATTATACATGAAATTGCAAATCTCTATTATGTACTGATTGCTTTTTCTTTTTAAATTTGTAAAATATTCAACATGTAACTTTCAAAGCATACTTACTTATACATGATTCCTTCTGAATTTCCTTCTGTTCTCTTCTTTTTTGGTGGTGGTTGGAATGAAAATCTCTCTTACCTCCTCTTCCAATTGAAAAAAGAAAAGAAAATCAAAACTCACTTAACAAATATGCATGCAACAAATAAGCAAACAAAATCAATTCCCATGTTGGTCATGCGCCAAAATGTATTTTTCTTTTTGCTTCTTGAATCAATTACCTTTCTGTCAAGAAATGAGTAAGTTACTTCAACACTGGTTGATTATTATAGTGAGTAACATGCTTACTACCTGTTTTAAAGAGATCTTTCTTCATAGTGTCTCAACATTACTTTTTTTATTCTAGAAAGCTCATTTTCTTTTTAAATATAGCTATTATGCTATTAAATCTAGTCAAAAACACAATATACCTGGGTATCATTAAAGTATTTGACAATAAAGTATAAACAAAAGTATGCTTCAATCTGCATTCAGAGTTCATTAGTTCTCTCTATGGAGGTGACAACATTTTTCATCACAGATCCTTTGGAACTGTTTTGGGTCATTGTCTTAATCAGAAAAGCAGGATGGATGGATAGATACATTAGATAGATAGAAAGACAGATAGATAGGTGGACAGAAACACTTAAGCACTTAACTAATTTTTGGTTTTATTAAATTTTTTTAAAATCAAAGCATTAACTTCTATAAGAGTTGTAATTCCTAGAGTTCCAGCTGTAAATGCAGAAATGATTAAAGTCCATTGTTTATAAAAACACACATATATGTGTGTTTGTTTGCACATTATCTCCCACTTTCTCTTATTAAGCACCTTTAGGAATTTTTTTCATATCCCTAGTGCTGTGTTGGGGAACCTATGGGACGAGTGCTGGAAGAGGCTGCTCCCTTCCCCCTCTCCTCATGCTCCTGAGGACATTTCTCACATCACCCACCCCTCTGCCTAGGAACCCAGTGGAAGCACTTCCTCCCTCCCCTGGCTGGGGGGGGGTCAGGGGGTGGCTTACCTGCAGCATGAGGGTTGCAAAAGGTTCTCCATCACTGCCTAGTGCTTAGTACATAGTAGACGATTATTAAAAGTTTATTGATTGATTCATTAATTTATGAAGTCAGATTTTTATTTGGAGTTATGTGGATGCCTATGGAATCAACTTATTCCTGTACAATTTCACAGTCTTCTGAGAAGATAAAAACAAATTATATAAAATAATTTCAGAATAATAAGTAAAAAGCATAGCTGAGAAATCTACTATTGTGCATACACTGCCCACAGAGAAACAATATGGACATAGCCATACAAAGGCTAATGTTGTAATTCATAAGATTGGATATCAATTCTCTATCTTTGACATATACTATTTATGAGACTCTAGGGCAAATCTTTAAACTTTTCAGTGCCCCAAGTCACATAACGTAAGAAAAATGTTACAAAAGACTTGCTACAATGCATAGAGGAAATACCATACACAGATGAAATTTAAGTTCTATGCAAAGGAAACAAAGCAAGTGAGCAAACAAAAAAATGAGCAATGATATATTTTAAAAAATTGATTTCAGAGAAGAGAGATATTCATGGAGGCAGGAGCTTTCACAGAATAGATGACAACCCAAGTTAAGCCTGAATGGTTAGGCAGTATATGATGAAGTGAAATGAAGAAAAATAACAATGTTAACTTAAGAAAAGTCATGTGTCAGTGTATGTGTGTGTATGTGCATGCATGTGCATGGTCTCTTGCATTTGTCTATCTATTGTTGGGGGGAGGATGTGTTAGAATAAGTTGGGTTTTTTTCCTCCTTCAATCTGCACCATTTTTTGTTGCTTAGGAAAGATAAATTTGAAGCCTATGGATAAATCAGATTGTGTTTATGTCCCATGGGTGAAAGCTCAAAGTACTCTTGCATTTATTTTTCTCAACATTCGATGTTCAAAGCTTGTTAGGAAACAATCTGTGTGCCCAAATGATAAGAATATGTTTGTGGGCATTAATACCAAAGCCCTTTAGAATTTTCCTTTGTAGAAATTTTGTCTACAATTGACTAAATAACTTTTTTCTCTATCTCATTTTGACTGTTAAATCTATTTGGACTTAATAGGGCTTTGTTTTACAGGAGTTTTCACTTTTATTCCATAGTCAATTCTGAAATGACCAGCAAGTTTGAACATCATGACAGCACTATGTGAATTGCAAAATGAGGATAAGAGTTCAGAACTCTGTTGTAGCTAATCTGGTGCCAGAAAGTACTTTCAGAAGAAAAACAATGGATTTTGATATATATTGGATAATTCTTATGGATTCTCAAGGTCAGGGGTAAAGTTTCCTTCTATTCTTTCATCTCCCATAGTGCCTATCCCAGAGCATATGCAAGGATTTTTGAAAAAAATTCTCATCTTCAATTCTAGCTTTCTTCACACTGAACCTCTTAGTAGCCCCCATCAGAAAGTATTTGCTGAAATCAAATCTGACATCAGACACTCCCTAACTGTATGCTCTGGGGCAAGTCACTTAACCTTAATTGCCTTGGAACCAATACTTAGTGTTGATTTTAAGATGGAAAGTAAAGGTTTAAGGGGGGAAATGGCTTTTTGAGGTATTTCTAGTTAGGAGAAGTGACATATTTGGAAATATTTTTATTTTGCAAGGCTCCAAGTGCCTAATATGATTCTGAACATATTAATCACCACATAGTTATTTATTAGTTATAGGGCATGGGATCCTCTTCTAGGTACACATTAGAGATAGCTTGATCTCTGTCCACAAGAAGTTTAAAAATTTTGCAATTATAAAACACATAAGTATTTAATAATATTTAGGACGCATGTGGAATGCACACTTTGATTTGGGAGGTAGTGTTGTAAAATAAAAGACTGATTCTGGAGTCAAGTTCATATCTGACCCCTCATGCTTTATCATTTGTGTAATCTATATTTTCCCACTTTCTCATTGGCTAAAAAGAGGAAGTTGGGCTAGAAAAATTCTAAGATCTCTTCTATTCTCGATCTGTGATCTTTGTATTTTGTAAAGATTTTTGAGAAAAAAATTTGGATATTTTACTTTGATTCAATTATGTATTTTATAGATATTTTAATATCTATATATTCAGTGTAAAAGAAGGATCATAATTTAGATAAGCCAAGATCCCTCACTTTATTTATTACAACATGCTAGCCTTAAAAATGTTCACTCAAATACCTATCATTTAAAAAAATAGTTAATTGGAAATGGAGAGGTGCAATGTATTATGTAAAGTCAAAAAGCATTCCCAATTGTGAGGGTCATGAAAGATATCCAGGAGGTAGCACATTTTTAAAGGTGGTTATACATTCAACAAGACTAATTTGGCAAATTATATATATACCAAAAGTAAAATCATTGACTCCCTTAACTGAAGTATAATGCACAGCTGGATAGAGAGGTGAGAATGACAGAAGGAAAAGATCATTGACCAAAGAATCAGTAACATTCAGTTGTTTTATTCACTTTGTCATTAAATGAATTGACAAAACTTTTATTTTCTTTGTCTTAATATCTTTATCTCTAAAATGAAGAAGGTTGTAATTTTTTGGACCTATTCAGTTGTAAAATAAGAGATGACCATATTTTATTCTGAGTTTCTGAGGCCACATTAGTCATATAATGTTCATCTTGAGGTATTTTACAGTAGGACCTCATTTTCCGCAACCAATACATTTGAAAATTATGCATAATAGAGAATCCCATTATTTAATAAGAATTTCTCACACAAATATGCATAGGTACTTTAGGACTATTTTTAGCCTTTTCAGAGCTATTAGCATCACTGTTTATGTACATTGAAGCCATTATTAATAACTAAATAGTATTATTGACACTAGAGAAACATTGTTTTGTGTAGACATGACTTAGTTATGAGCAAGAGCTCTCTGCACAATGCCTAATGCTGGAGCTAATGGTTGGTACAAAACAATGTAATTACTCACACTAATGCTTCTAAGAGTGAGAAAGAACGTGATTGGATGAACCTGCTGTGAGACTTTACACTGCTTAGAAAAATGACTCAGATTTACACATAATTAATTTTTTATTTTAGGTATTAAATTATCTGTGTTTTTTATTACCAATTATGTATACCTGTATTCATGTGTGTTAAGTTCACATAAAACAAAGTCCTACTGAATTTTATTTTAATAAGCTTTTATTGGTATCTTCTGCTTCTTACATTATCATAATAATCCCCAATTTCCTTTCTCCTCCCTTTTCCTGAGAGCCATTCCATATTATTAGTACTATTTTTTTTTGCAATTTCAAGGATATAACATTTAATAGCTTTTATTTTATTTTATTTTATATTTGCTTTTATTTATTTTTACTTTTTAATTAAATTTTAAATGAGAGGATTAGAAATTTAATAAAAATTGATCTCCACCTAACATAATCAGATGATAAAAGAGAAAATCAACAGATGTTGGCTGGGCTGTGGAAAAAATGGTGCACTGGTGTTGGTGAGTTTTTTGGTAATATGCAACACTTTGAGACCCCATGGGCCACAGCATACCAAGTTCTTCTACACTCTAGTATTTCTCAGAGATTATCCAAATTCATATTCATTGTTTCTATTTTCCTTTTTTAATTTACTTTTATTTTTCCCCAATTACATGTAAAAACAGTTTCAAACATTTTTTTAAAAACTGAGTCTCCTCAACCCCCAACAGAGATGCTAAGTAGTTTCATACAAATTTTACATATGCAATCATGTAAAACATTTTTCCATATTTATACTTTTGTTAAAGGAAACTCATAAAAAATTAAGAAGTGAAACAAATTTGCTTTGATCTGGATTTAGACTCCATCAGTTCTTTCTTTGGAAGAAGATGACATGCTTTTATCATGAGTCCATTGAGATTTTTTTGGATCATTGTATGGTTAACAGCTATCATTCACAGTTTTTCATTTTACAGTATTTTTGTCACTGTATACAATGTTCTGGTTCCACTTATTTCACTCTGCTTCAGTTTTTTTAAGTCTTTGCAGGTTTCTCTGAGCTTTTCCTGCTGTTCATTTCTTACAACACAATAATATTCCATTACAATTATAAACTGTAACTTAATCAGCCATTCCCCAGTTGATGGACATCCCCTCACATTCCAATTCTTTGTCCCCATAAAAAAGTGCTGCTTTAAGTATTTTTGTACATATAGGTCCTTCTCCTTTTTTTTAATCTCTTTGGGATACAAGCCTAGTAATGGTATTGCAAGGTCAAAAGGTGTGTACTGTTTTAGAGCCCTTTAGGCATAGGTCCAAATTGCTCACCACAATAGTTGATTCAGTTTACATCTCCCCCAAAGTACATTAATGTCTCAATTTTCCCACATCCCTTCAAATTTTGTCATTTTTCTTTTCTTTATTCTAAAAGCTCTTTTGTGCTACTTTCTCATGCAAGAATTTATTCCATTCTATTTTCTCTTCCTCCTTCTCCCGGTGCATTCCTCTTTATTAGGTCTTAATTCTACTTAAAAAAAATATCATCCCATCAGATTCAACTCACACTCTTGCCCTCTATCTAGGTATACTCCTGCTTACTCCCCTAATAATGATAAACTTCTTGGCAATTACAAGAGTCCTCTTCTCATTTAGGGATGTATACAATTTAAACTTGTTGAATCTCTTATGATTTCACTGTGCTGTTAATCTTTTTATGCTACTCTTGAATCTTGCATAGACTCTTGCATAGAGTCAAATTTTCATTCAGCTCTGGCCTTTCATCAGGAATGTTTGAAAGTCCTCTATTTCATTGAATACCTATTTACCCCCACCTCCACATAATTATACTGTTTAGTAAGTGATTCTTGGTTGAAGTCCTAGCTCCTTTGTTCTCTAGAACACTTGTGAGGGCGAATCTATGACACATGTGCAAAGAGGACATACAGAGCACTCACTGTGGGCACATGTGCCATTACCCACTAGAGTTTGTTACTAGAAAGGCAGAAAGACTCTAGTGGAATTCTTTTCCCTCTCCACCATGACTGATGACATTTTTTCATATCACCCACCCCTCTGCCCAACAGCTCAATGAGAGTACTTACTCCCCTCCCTCTCCCTACCAGGACTGAGATTCCTCACTTCACCTTCCCCTCTACCAAGCAGCCCAATGAAAGCACACAATGAGTAAGGTGGGCAGCTCACAGGCAGCAGAGCTGGAGGGGAGCAGAGCACTCAGGCCACTCCCCTGTCCCTCTCTACAAGTATTGAGGACATTCTTCACTTCACTCACTCCTCTGCCTAGCAGCCCAATGGGAGCACTTTCTCTCTCCCCTGTGTGGTGTAAGGTGGGGGTATGGGGCTCATATGGCACTTGGTCTGGGGGAGGGGGGCTGGGCATGGCACACAGTCTGTAAAAGATTCAACATCACTGTTCTAGGCCTTCCAGACTTTTAATGTAGAAACTGTTCAATCTTGTGTTATCCCGACTGTGGCTCCATGATATTTGAATTCTTTCCTTCTGACTGCTTGCAACATTTTCTCCTTGACATGGGAGTTCTAGAATATTCTGGGCAATTTTTCTTTTGGGATATGTTTCAGGAGGAGGTTAGTAGATTCTTTCAATTACCCCAAAATTGAAGTTCCATGAGGAATTCACCAAGTGGAGGTGAAGATTTCAGGGAAGAAGGAAGTTCCATGGTTAGATAGTTACAAGATTAAGGTATTTTCCAGTATAAGAAAGTTTCTTGGGCTAATGTTGAGAAATATGGAATGTGAATAGTATATCCATAATAATAAAGGAAGGGGTGAGCATGTGTGTCCTGAATTCTTCTGAAAAATAATGGTTTAAAAATAACTAGAAAATCAGAGAAGGGGACCAAGGTTGCAAGAATTAAGGCATATCTGATTATGAGAAGTTGATTTTGTAAGAAAATGGGCTCAAACTTAATAAAGCACATGTGGTAAATGATTGAAAATCCTTTAAAAGTTCCCCTTAAGTATGGAAAATATGTGTCCTTCTGTTCTTGATTCATGGTGCAGACACTGACATTAGTATGGAAATATGGGAAACCTTTTCTAGAACCTTCAAGACTAATAAGCTCCTCCTCTATCAGAGGCAGAGGGAGGGAACACCTAGCCAAGACTGAAGTAAAAATCTCAAAATAAGATAAATTACAAAAAGAAGACACTAATAATTTAAGTGAAACTTTAAAATTCAGAAATAACATAAATGATTGAAAAGGAAAGAGTCTGTGGTAATAGAATTGCATTGGGACAGCTAGGTGTCTTATTAGATTGAGAGCCAGACCAATAGACAGAAGTTTCTGGGTTCAAAATTGGCCTCAGACACTTCCTAGATGTTTTACTAAGTTAAGTGCAAGTCACTTAACCCCATTTGCCTAACCTTTACCACTCTTCTGCCTTGGAATCAATATATACTTACTACTGATTCCAAGATGAAAGGTGAGGGTTTAAAAAAAGAATTACACCAAAGTTGTTTAAGACAAAATAGTTACAGGAATAAAATTTTGATTTAAAAGGGAAAGAGCTAAAAATATCTAATAATAATACATTAATAATGATTGAGGTATATGTATATGTTTTTAAATTTTATTTTTAAATTTATTTTATTTTAATTTTGAATATTTTCCCATAGTTACATATTTCATGTTCTTTCCCTCTCCCCCAAACCCCACTAACCCACCTTAGCCAAAACACAATTCCACTGTGTTTTTTTGTATGTGTTTTAGAACAGCCCCTTATAAGTTAATTTTCAGAAGTATTGGGCATTTTTCTCATGTTGTGTTCTGCATTTGTGTTCATGTTCTAGGTCACTTCATTACTGAATATTTCCTTTAGAGAAGTTAACATTCAATTTTTGCTAATGCTTATTTAGCTTTCAATTACACATTGAAAAGCCAAAGTTTTGGCTACCTTATATTTATTTTGGTGGGTTTCATTTCTTTTTTGTTATCCATTCTAGAGTTTCTTATTATTATTCCACAATCTCTTGGGCATCCACTTTAATCTGTTTCAATAACTATATGTCCCTTTCTTTAATCTTTTATTATTCATTAAGAGAACATTATAATAGATTAAAGATTTAGATCTCATATTTCTTTCTAGTTTGGGAATGTACCTTACTGATTGATCCCCTTGTCCTCTACTCTTCTGTCGCAGGTTTTCTCTTGAAATATTTGGCTTTTAACTCTGATTTATTTAGTCTTTCTCAATCAAATTTTGACTCTTTTCTCTTTGCTTGTGAATGACTCCATGACTAAGCTTTAAAAGAAGCAAATGAAAAACAAGCCTCAATCTGCATGATCAGGTTTTCTGAAGTCTCTACTCTGACCATTCTCTAGCAGTAAAGGTATGGCCACATCCAAGCTTCAGGCTTCCTTCCTTCAGTCTCATTGCAGCTAGAAATACTTCCCAACATCCACTCTTAATTTTTCCTTGGCTGTCCTTCTTTACTTTTCTTGGCTGAGCTGAATTTGTATTTGACACTTTTTTTTCAAGATTGGAGGATGATAGGTAAGTTGTTTCTAACAGAATCTCTGCAGACTTGGGAATTCCAAAAGCTATATGGACTTCATTCAGAAGGCATCAGATCTCTTTCTATCTTTCTTCCTCATGTCTGAGCAGAATCAGTACCTGAAACTTCCTGCAGGCTGGAGCTAGGAAATAAGTCTGGTTCCTCTGTTGAATTCAGGTACAATTCTGTGAGATTGTATCCTTACTGAGGATCATGTAGGCTGCTAGGAGACAGTTACTACCTGGGCATTTTAATGACTATAATTTTCTGGTTTCAATTCTTAATGGATGATGGTAAATTTCTAGGATTTTCTCATCTTTGCTTTGTGGATTAAAATGCAGTCATTTTACTTGTGACATATTACCCTCCTTTCCCTTTTGAATATTAGAAAGTTAAAGGGCTCTATTAAAAAAAAAAAAAAAGGAACAAATCTGCCACATTGCTTGTTCGGTTACCTGGAAATCTCATAAATATTCTTGCATGTATCCCTTTCTTTCCAAGTTCTTTGGCTTAATTCATGCCCTTATCAGCTTGTTCCTGATTCTATTGTGTTTCACTAACTGCCCTCTCAAATACAGCCATACTGACACTGATTAATCTTCTATATGTAGTACTTTCACTACTCAAAAATAGCTAATGATTTCCCATTGCTAAGAAGATGGAGTCAAAGTCCCGAATGTGACAGCCAAAAGATTTGTCAGAATGGAAGGAGTTAGACAGAATCTAGTTTCCCCCTTTTATTTTACAAATGAGGAAACTAAAGTCTAATAAATTGATGTGATTTACTTCAGGATCAGAAGTAAAACCCAGGTCTTCTAGGTCTTGGGCCAACACATTTTCCCTTTATTTAACTTAACTTCTTATGTTAGCTTTTAAAAGAAAAGGAGAGGAAGGAAAACTATGATTCCCAAAATATAAACATCCTTCTTTGCAAAATACTATACTTCTTGACTATTCTCTCACTTACTCTCTAGGGAGAATTCTGTGGCATATCTTATTAAGCTCTGTAAGTCAGTACCCCTGGTAGGTGTCAGCCTAGTTAAAGAAAGAAAATGTGCAGACCTAGGTAAAGGCCTCTGTTTCTCTGAGCTATCATTTCTGAGATGATTACTCAACAGCCCCATATCTTTGTATACTTGGATCCCTTTTTATCTTGCCAGTGGGATAGTTTTCAAATTAAACCTCTTCATAGAGATGCCTTGCAAGGAAGCCATGGGTTTGATTGTCTTGGCTGTTACCTTTCAGGTGTGCTAATGAACACCTGCCACTTTTAGACCAATATAATTTAAGGCACTGTTTGTTTACTCTCAGCTTCACCTCCTAATAAAATTTTCCTTTGAGTCAAAAATTACCATCCACTGCCCATTGACCCCCTCCTCTGCCAGCATAGGGAAACAAAACCTGGCCGTTTTTATGTCTGATTTGTTTATCTCTATGAGGAATGGGGGAGTGTTTGGTAGAGATCATTAATTTTATGACTTGTGTTTCAAAAAGTGGTGCCTGGGCTATTTACATCTCTCCATATTAACACCTGAGAAAATGAGCCTGCTAAAGATATAAAACCTGAAGTTAAAGTGTGTTTACCGTTCTCCTCTAAATATAATTCATGGCTCAGAACAAATCTTTATGGCTCATGATCAAATATTTTCCTGGGTCTGCATTTGATTTTTGCTGCAGTGACACTGAATGTCATTGAGTCTTCTGATTTCTTATACTTTGCATATTGTTGGGCTTTAATTTTTCAGTATAGAAGTTCTTAAAGGAGGGCAAGCATCATAAGCATGGGGCTTGTACCTGGATAATGACAATCATTCTTCAGAATAGTTAGCTAACTCTCTTTTTCCTACCGATCAATTAAAGAAATTTTTTTAAAAATCACTTTAACTTTATCTTGTCCTTTCTCATTTACTCAATAGATTCTAATGATGTCTGAATACAGAGTCAAAACTGCATGCACAGTAAGGATTTCACCTTGCAGAGATTCACTTTAAGATGAAGTGTCTTAAACATGTTTGCCTATAAGTAAGGGAGACCACCTGTACTTTACAACTATGACAGTCATACTCTGGTTAATGATCCCTCTACAAAAGAATTTTCACTATTTAAATTCACTTTATGCCCCAAAACAATGATCAGGATGACAACTGAAACACAGTTCGTTTAAGATCTGATTTTTGTCTTTTATTCCTCCATGTGTTGTGGCCCCAGCCATTGTCCAGATCAAAAATTCCTTCCAAATCCAGAAGGAATCTGGTTATAATTTTATCACTACTGCAATTACAATTGTTGTTGTTGTTGTTGATGATGATGATGTTAATGCTGCAAAGTTTTATTTCAATGTCTCCTTGTGATATGGAGAAGACCCTAAGTTCTGGAAAACTACTCGAAAAGAGGAGAAAATTTGGCAGTTCCTGTCTGGCAGTGCTTTGAATATGGATCAAAAAACTGACTACACCTGCTTTCTGAGCAATTCTGAGTAATTGACAGTAAACTGACTTACAAAAGTTAATTATTGCTTCATTATGACTCATGAAAAAAAGAAAATTAGTAACTAGGCCCTCGACATTTTTAATCCCTTTCCACTTCTGGTCTGATGTTAGACAAATGACAGAAAAGCTGATAGAAAGGACTTAGGAATAGTTTTTAGACTTTCTAAAAACATTAACTTAATTGTCAATGTTCTAAATATGAGGTGCCTGTCAAGTGACCAAACAGTAGGCAGAATTCTGGATGAAATGAATCAAATCGATATTGGCTTTGTCAATATAAATAATCCAGAAAAGAAGAGAAAATTGCAACTAAGTTGAAGGATGGCTCTTTGATTTTCCTTGGATACCCAAACAGAAATTGTTTGAATTGGTTTTATCATTTATCTAAAGACAACAGGAAGCACCACTTCGTGTGATACTTGTTTATTTCATATTTCAGTGGTAATAATAATTTGCTGTTATCTTCATAAAAATAATTTCAATTTATTATCATAGCCTCTATTAAAGAGGTTAGCAGATTAAGATTTTTTTGAAAAATAATATACTAATTATGAAAATGAGGACACACTAGATAGAATATTTGGAGTAAAGACTATATAAATACAAATATTTTCTGACATTGTGTGACTCTGGGCAAATCACTTAACCTCTATCTCAGCTTCCTCAGCTGTAAAAAGGGGATAAAAATATAACAGTACCTACCTACATCACAGTTATAGTGATTGAATGAGATGATGTTAATAAAAAAAACTTGCCAAAATGTCTAGCACATTACAGTTGCTATATAAAAGCTTATTCTCTTACCATGTCAAATATAAAGGTAACCAAATAGTTCAATAGATTGATCAATAGATAGAAAAGTAAGCCTATATATGTAGGTAAAGATGTAGACTGTGTTGAATCACATAGAGATATATCAGTGATCATAATTTTAACATTACCAGAATATGCCTTGTTAATTTTGATGATGATGTTATTTCCTCAAAGTCTTATTCAAATGCATCATTGTGACACGAAGGTGACCCTAGATTTGAAAAGAATATTACAATGAAGCCATAACTTTGGCATGTTGGTAGATATAATTCTATGTGAATATTTATCTCTCTCTTTAGAAATCTTTTTTTTTAACCCTTGTACTTCGGTGTATTGTCTCATAGGTGGAAGATTGGTAAGGGTGGGCAATGGGGTCTCTCTCTCTTTAGATAGGGCTACATTCATATTTGCATTTATACCTACTGATGTAACTACATATTTATACACACATTTTGGAAAAATATTGCTCAGGATTAACAAATTAGAAAGGTAAAAAAGATTATTAATCATGTAGAAATTTCATATTGACATGTCATGAATATTTTCTTTTAGAACGACATGACCTATCAGCGATGCCTAAAATCATTTATCATGAAATTCTGGACATAGGTGGTTTCAAATAATGAAGAGAGGGAAGGAAGATTAATTATATTTTGCATAACAAATTTTAAAATACATATACATATACAGTTTTATAGTATATATCTTGTGTTTGTGTGTGTATGTGTGCATGTATATATAGGCTACTTATCAAAGCAGGGGTCATTTCTTAAAAATAATATGGATTTGGCCATGCTGGGTTTTTTCCTGCACAAAAAATTAAAATCAATAAAAAAAATGAGAAAAAATAACACAAGTATGAAGAAAAAATGGTGTAGAAGTGAATACAATCTCACCAATTTAAATCATCTGTTGACATAGAAAATGGAAATTGGTTCATAGGAAAGACAATAACAAGGATTCTTTATTATTGAGAAACTTTTTTGTAAAAAAGTTTTAAATAAATCACCATAACTGGAAGAAAAAAGGAATCTAAAATGACTTCCTCTAAGCAAACAACTGGTCTTTTTCAGAAGAAGAGAGAAAGAGGAATGTACTAGTTTATAATGCAGAGAGTTTTATAACTTCTTTTGGAAAATTGTAAGTAATACTCTCTCACAAAACAATAAGAGTATTAGAATAAGCAAAATTGTAAAAAAAAACTTAGCATGAGATATAACAAAGCAAAATTATTATCCTGTGGTGATGATTTTGGAATGAAACTGGAACAACAATCAGTAAATGAAAAATAGTGAAGATAAGTTAAAATTTCTGTAACAAATTATTTTTCTTCCATCAATGATAGACTCATCACAGTGAGTGAGATTCAATAGTAATATCACAGTCCCTAATGTGCTACATGAAAAAAACCATTAAAGGCACTAAATATCAGAAGTGCAGCAGCACAAAAACAAGTATATACGAAGCAAGTGTACTTAGTGTAGGTGACAAAATTTTGAAGGTCTTGAGCTGTAAATTTTTATGGTATCTGTAATAGGATAGCATATCAAAATATTTGGGGGAAAAAAAGGACGTGGACCTGATCAAGCCAACATGAGCAAGAAAATGTAAATAATTATCTATGCATTTGTTTGCTTTCCCATCTCCCTACCATCTTATTTTAATTTATTAAATTATATTTTATTTATATTAAAATCAATTAAATATTTAAATATTTAATATTATTTCAATAATCCACAAATGCAAGGGATCATTAAAATTTTAGGAGGTTATAAAGAAGTTTTGAAAAATTATATTCCATGGCTGACCATTTCCTTAAAGTCATACATTTTCAGAGACTTTAAGATCATATTTTTCCTAGTGTTTGTTAACAATAGAGCTTTTCATTTGACAGTGTATCCATCTTAATCAAAATCATATTACATTATGACATCTCTATTGTTATGTTATTGTTTAAACCATGTAACCACACACATGACTTCTTTAAATGACTGATTACTAATAAATTAAGTGATAAACCAGGAATATTTC
Source organism: Gracilinanus agilis (assembly GCF_016433145.1). Classification (NCBI taxonomy): domain Eukaryota; kingdom Metazoa; phylum Chordata; class Mammalia; order Didelphimorphia; family Didelphidae; genus Gracilinanus; species Gracilinanus agilis. The sequence goes on along the minus strand of NC_058132.1, from coordinate 315,591,481 downwards.
CACATTTATGTTTGACACCTTCATGATGGATTTCCACTATAAATTCCAAATAAAGGGAAAATTTGATAGATGATGAAGTTCTCCAGGTGCTCCTTTTATGCATGGAACTGATCTCAGGCCATAATGGAAGACTAGGATAACAAGTTAGAGTTCCTTGGGAAATTTGTATAGTGTTTTTAATGGCCACAAGTTTCTCCCAGAAACAAACCCCTATCTTTTTAATATCAATATATTTCTTCTGATTCTTTATGGTTCCAAAGTCATAGAACATCACAGTTTCTAAATATTTAAAACTGAACCTTACATAAAGAACTATGATGTACTTGATCAGTATAAGTGGACAACAACTTATTACCTACAGTGTTTCAGGCGAAGCTTATAAATGTTTTCTGAGATATTTATTATTGGAAATGGAGATGTATGGACCTTGTTACAAGAGTTTTGGATAATCGATGAAGAATCTATTGGTATCTACACAATGTCTAGATAAAGGTCACCAGCACTTTGGGTGGGTCATCATCTAATATTTTTATGATAAATAATTAGTTAAATGAGAGAAGGGGCAGATGGTTTACAATATCAGTGAATATCAGTATTGATATGATCACAGATTCATTATAAGATTGAAGTAAAAAGTATAAAGCAATATTGAATATTATTATCTGGTAATAAAATTAAATCAGTTGTAAAGTTAGAAATAGACAATATTTAAAATTATACTGATCTAGAAAGCATGGAATATTACTGTCATTATCAGTCAAGGTCTCATATTTTATAGAAACCCTACATCTATATCAAAGAATAACATGTTTCTCAATTTTACTTGAAATTTTCAATAAACATAAAATCACTTAAAACAGTATTCACGGAATATATAGAATGATGGAATGAGAAGAGAGTCAGTGATCATTTAATTCAGCTCCATCATATAAGTGCAATAGAAATTTGAGAGGCTATATGTGACTGACCTAGTTAGTCAAAGAGCAGGGACTTCTGGAACCCGGGACTTCTGACTCCCAATCTAGTATTCTTTCTATTTGAATCATTCTGGATATGGAAGCTAGGGTTAGTTGGAGAGATTTTTTTTTCATATTAATTATTTATCCTTTCAAGTGGCTCATATTCAGAGGTGGGAATAATATTGTTTCTTTGATATTATTTAAGTTGAAATGTCCTACATACTGTATTAGTACTATAGAGAATGATTGGACTTACATAGAGATGTAAGGGAAGATTTAAGGGACATAAATCCCCTTTCCATAAGGGGAAGGTAGTCCTTTTTCTTTGGGTCAAAAATATTTTCAATATTCTCAATTCCAATAATTACATTAAAATATCAATGGTAAGGTTGACAGCTATCTCCTTCATCATCTAACAAATTTGTCAAGATTTAAATGTAATGCAGGATTTAGACCAGGGTGGGAGGATTAAAACACAGGGAAAAAGGTAAAAGCAACCAAAAGAGGGTTCAGGACACTTCCATAGACAAAGTTCATCCAATGTGCATTGAAAAAGGAAGTCACAAGATTTAGATACAAGTTCCAGCACAGGCATTTACTGCTATGTGACAACCTTAGAAGAGTTACTTAACTTATCTGGTCCTTGGTTTCCTGGTTGGTAACAAGTTCATCATGAATTATATGACCTTGAAGATCATTTTCCACTGAATTTCCCTTCTAATTTTATTTTCCACATAAATATAAGATCATTCTCTACATACTCTATCCAGAGCTATAAAAGTATTATTGTTCATAGTTATAGTGTCATATTGTTAAACAACTTCTGAAAAGTTTCTGAAAAAAGAAGTTTTGTCCTACTACATATTTTTAAGCTTTGTTGCTTTAATGTAATTTTCTTCTCTTATTGCCACAATACTGCATAGCAATTGTAAACATTAAAAAATTCTTGCTTCACTCGTGATGTTTTAGTAGTGCCTTCAAGTTTCACCCCATTACAAATGAAGTTAGATCTTTGTTATAGACCCTACTTATTGTTAGGAAAGTTCTATTTATTCCTTTATTCAACAACAATGGATGTATTATTTTTCCAAAAGTTTCTTTTCTGCATTTATTGAAATATATTTTGTGTTTTTTGTTAATGTGGTAAATTATTTTTATGATTTCCGTATCAATAAACTATCTCTAAATTACCAGTATAAGTACAGTCTGGATAAGTTGTATATTATATTTTTGACCTATTACAGTAATGTCCTCTCCAATATTTTCTTAAATTTTGCATCTATATTTATTTGAATTGCTCTATAGTTATCTTTCATTTGACTCTCCTGGTTTGGTTATCAAGAACATATTTGGATTATAGAGTGAATCTGTTAGGCTCTTTCTTTTGCCATTTTTAAATATGGTTTAGGTAGTACTAAAAGTAGTTGTTTGGTACACTCCTCTTTTAAATCTATGTGGTTATAATTTTTCCCCATTGGGAAGTTAATTTACAGGGTGTTCAGCAGCAGGACTTAGAAAGAGAATCTCCATTTAAAATCTCTCTATACAATATAAAATATTTAGGAATGAATTTATCTGCCAATACAAACATAGGAATTATGTGAAAACAACTACAAAACACTTCACAGAATTAAAGCTAGAACTAAACAACTGGAAAAACATTAATTGCTCCTGGGTAGGATAAGCTAATATAAAAATGACAATCCTACCCAAATGAATCTACTTATTCAGTGTCATATCTATCAAACTACCAAAAAATTTTATAGAATTAGAAAAAATTATAACAAAGTTCATCTGGAAGAACAAAAGATCTATAATATCAAGGGAAATAATTTAAAGAATATGAAAGATGGGGACTTCCAGTACCAACACTTAAACTGTACTATAAAGTAGTGGTCATCAAACCAATATGGTCCTGGCTAAGAGACAGAAATCAATGGAATAGACTAGAGATAAATAACCTCAGTAAGTTAGTGTTCAATAAACCCAAAGACCCCAATTTTGGGGACAAGAACTCACTATTTGACAAAAACTGTTGGGAAAATTAGAAAACAGCATTAGAAAAATTAGGTTTAGTACAACATGTTATATCTTATACCAAGATAAATTCAAAATGAGTATATGACATAAATATAAAGAGTGAAATCATAAATAAATTAGGTGAACACAGAATAGTAAACCTTTCAGATCTGTGGGAAAGGAAGGCATTTAAGACCAAGGAAGAGATAGAGAATATTACAACATGTAAAATGAATGACTTTGATTATATCTAAAGGTTTTGTACAAACACCAATGCAACCAAAATTAGAAGGAAAGCAAAAAATTGGGGGAACATTTTTATAACAAAGTTCTCTGACAAATTTCCTAAATATATAAGGAACTAAATCAAATTTACAAAAAAATCAAGCCATTCCCCAATCAACAAATGGTCAAGGGACATGAAAAGGCAGTTTTTATAGGATGAAATCAAAGGTATCAATAAGCACATGAAAGAGTGATCTAAATCCCTCCTGATTAGAGAAATGCAAATTAAAACAACTCTGAGGTACCACCTTACACCTAGCCGACTGGCCAGTATGGCAGCAATGGAAAGTGATAAATGTTGAAGGAGATGTAGCAAAATTGAGACACTAATACACTGCTGGAGGAATTGTGAATTGGTCCAACCATTCTGGAAGGCAATTTGGAAATACACACAAAGGGCTTTAAAGGAATGCCTGCCCCTTAAACCCAGCCATACCACTGTTGGAGTGAGGTTGTACCTCAAGGAGATAATGAAGGGGAAAAAAAACTTGTACAAAAATATTTATAACTGTGCATTTTATGGTGGCAAAAAATTGGAAAATGAGGGTGTGTCCATTGATTGAGGAATGGCTCACTAAATTGTGGTATCTGTTGCTGATAGAATATTATTGTGCTGAAAGGAATATTGAACTGAAGGAATTCCACATGAACTGGAATGGCCTCCAGGAATTGATGCAGAGCAAAAGGAGAACCAGGAGAACATTGTACACAGAGATTGATGCATTATGGCACAATCAAATGTAATGGACTTTTCTGCTAGCAGTAATGTAATAACCCAGGATGATTCAGAGGACCTTGTGAGAAAGAACGCTGACCACATCCAAAGAAAGAACTGTGGAAATGGAAATGCATCAGAAAAATATGTGATTGATCAAGTAATGTGATAGCAATATGATTGGGGCTTTGATGTTAAAGGATTGCTCTACTGAGGATATGAATAACACGGAAATAGATTCCGAAAAATGATACATATATAACCCAGTAGAACTGCTTTTCAGATTCGGGAGGGGAGAAGAAAGAGTTAAGGGGGAATTACAAATCATGTAACTATGGAAAATATTCTAAATAAAAAAGGGGGAAAAAGTAGTTGTTTGGTATACTTCCCTTTTAAATCCATGTAGTTATTATTTTCCCCATTGGGGAGTTAATTTGTGGGGTCGTCAGTTTATTTTTCTAAGATAGTGTTATTTTAACTCTTTTTATCTATATTATAGTTTTATAAATATATGTGTTATTTGGTGATTAATTTTGTTTGAATATAATTAGATGAAAGCTCCTGATGATTGTTTTTGCTTTTCATCATTATGTTAAAATAAAATAATAATAACTAATAGCATATCTATTTTTGGCATCTAGTTTTATTTTTTGGTTCAGAGCATTTTAATTTTTTAATTCTTTTTACTTTTACAACTTCTATTTGAGTCCGCATTTGAAAGTTTTTAATTTTTAATTGTCTGGTTTTTCTTAATTAGGTTTCATAATGCATTGACTTACTCTTTCTCACTTATTGGTATAAGCTTTAGAGAATAAAACAATTTCTCCTAAGTGTTATTTCGACCATATCCTACACATTTCAATATGTAATTTTATCATCATATTTAATGAAATTATTGATTGTTTCTGTTGTTGTCATCCACCAATTCTTTGGATTAAGTTTAGCTCTACATTTCTTTAAATGTTTTGCTTCATCAACCCTTAATTGAATATAATTTATATTTATATTTTATAAAGGATTTAATTTAATATTTCTACTTTTTAACATTGTTTATGAATATTTTTATGCCATAATATATGGTTCACCTTTTTCTGAATGTGTCATGAAGAACCGAAAAATACATATTTTCTTATCTATTCCCATTCATTATTTTTCAGAAATTTAGTATATCTAACTTTTCTAGAAATCTGTTTATAATCTTAATATTCTTATTTATTTTATGTTTAGATTTATATATTTATGAGGGATAAATTGAAAGCTCTTACTATTGTGTTTTTACTATTTACTCAAGTGGCAAGACAAAAATCAAGACAACTAGAGATTGTTTAGGATAAAGTAGATGGCCTAAGCATCTTCCATGCATGACCAAACTCTACGTGCTGCATAAGACCTGCTTCTCCCCTCTTCATGGCCCACTGGAACAAATTGTTCACATCTGCCTATTCCACTGTCAAGTCTTCTCATGCTTTGAGTAGACTTGCTTACCTCACCAACAGGTTTGTGTAAGATTTGGATAAGATTACTATTATTGACTGTGGCACCAGAGAATGAGAAGAGAGTTTTTCACAGAAGGATTAAGCCATGAATAAGTTTACTACACAAAAATGAGTTTCAACTGCTCAGGAATGAGTGAGACAAGATTGAATACGGTTGAATCACGAATAGAACCAAAAATAAAACTAGTAGAAATTATGGCTAGCATTTATCTCCATTTAATCAGTGAAAAAAAACAAGGCAGATAGAGGATAAGTAATATGCCAGATTTTAATTCAGATATTCTTGAGTTCAGATCTATAGGTTGAAAGTGAAAAGAGGTAAAATTTTCACTACACACACACACACACACACACACACACACACACACACACACACATACACACACACACACACACACACACACACACACACACACACACACACACAAAACTTTACTAAGTGCTAAAACTGTCTAAAATTAGAATTGGTCTGCTTTGGGGAATGGTGTCTTCTCCATTGGAAGCTTTCAGGAAGTTAGGAGGGTAACCTCTTTTGTAAAGTGATCATAAATTCGTAGGGAATTCTTTTTTCAGGCATGGAATGGACTAGTTGCTCCCTTGATTACTTTCCAGTGTTGATATTCTACGGTTCTGTGAAATATTATTTTAAATAACATTATGTAAGGCATATTTCAATGAAGAAGAAGGAGGTAAAATAATTAAAGTTCTCTTACTAACCACAGAATTATAGAAACAGGGAAAAATTGCAAAGGAGGGAGAAAAAGTGGAGTTAGTAACTAAACACTACGTGATTGACTTCCTGGTCCTTATCTTACCTATCTTAGATGAGTTTTGGTCTTTTTAAGTAAATTTTGAGGAATGACAATTTTAGTATCTCTCATGATAATTTGTACCACTGCTTAATAACCACTAGATATGTTGTACTCAGTTCTTTTCATTTTCATTTTAGTGTTACTACAGAGCAGATAGATGATCCCTCAAGGCTACACAGGTTTTTTTTTTCATTTCTGGGCATCTCTATCTGACAAGCAGTACAATCTCTTGCAATTGGACGGTGAATTATGGCCTTCTTAATTTGGATATAGTAAACAAAAGATTGGAGTCAAAGAAGATAACTGGAGAGTTAATTATGTTTTCCTAAAACTAAGAGATGACTAAATGTCAAAAGAAATAATAATTAAGCCAAACAAATTGACATAAAGAGGATGAATTTACTTTAGTGAAGAAAAAAATATATTTCTGGAGGCAGCCAAGCACTTTGATTTATAGAGAGAGGGAAAAAATGGATGATAATGTTAAGACAGGCAATCCATTGGATATAGTTAAAAATGTTATCTTTTGAAAGCCAGCCTTCCTCTCTACCCACACATTAGACAGTTGGTAAATAATTAAGACTTTGTGAATAAAGATATTGATAAATTACAGGTAATAGATCTCTGGCACACTCTGCAGATGGGTGATTGAATGCCTTCAAAAATCTATGATTAATGCATTTATCAGGCCATTTGTCCTGTCTGAAATGTCTTCAAGTAAGAGAGGATTGAAAATATGGAAAAGAGAAGACTAATGGGGCACTGACCTTCAAACTGGAGAAATAGAGACTGAACCTGGCAACCATGATCTGGAATATTTAATGTCACCTACTAGGAAAAGTAATTTCAAAAGCATAACAGGAAAATTTGTTTAACTCTAAGAATGATGCATTTTTGATGAATGAAATGCAAATGACTCCAGATCAAACCTTTTCATTCTTCTGTTCTGCAGTTGTAATAACAATGAACAAAAGATATAACGTGGCTGGATGATATTAAATAATTGGATTCAGTGAATTCAGATGGATGGATGAAAGACCAATGGGTTAGAACTAAAAGTCAAATGATAAATAACAATCTATTGAGCTGGGTGATGCTCTGTGAGGTGTTATGGTGGTGGTGTTAGGTTGCTTTTAATTTGTCATTATTATTAATGATATTGTGAAGTGAGTAAATAACAGATAAATTAACTATGTTGGGGATAACAGAATGGAAAGAAGTGAATGCCAATTCAGTCAGAATATAGGACCAAAAGTAAGTTGAAAATATATAGCAGATCCAAGAGATAATTGAGATATTCACCCTAAAAACAAGGGAAATAAATATGAAAATTCCCTGAAGCACCATGATTTAGTGGAAGTGATAAAAAAAAAAGCTGTAAGGAGGATAAACAAAAGTTACATGATCCTTAGTGGACAAACAAAAGATATTTGTTTACAATTTGTTATTGTTGCCTAGAAAATCCAATTCTTCTTTGGAAACCAAATGGTACTCTGGACTAAGAAATAATAATCTCTTTCACTTTTTTTCTTCTCCTTATTTCATGAACAGGTTGAAAGGTTCTTGACGGGTAGAGAAAAATGTCAAATTGGGATACTTGTCCTGAATCTTGGTTCCTAGACTTGAGTCATAACACAAGGAATCAAAAGCTGGAAGAGAATCGGAACTCTTTGACTGATACTAAAAGAAGAAACATGCATTTAAGTGTTTTCCCATCTAAACTGTAATGATGAGGCACCAGGGATGTTAACTATTATTATTAAAATGTAACAAAATGGTTTGTGGGTTCACACTGGGTTGAAGGAGAGACAGGACCAACCAGGATAGGGAGACCAGGGTTTACTGCCAAACTTTTAACTGTCACAGGAATGACAGTTAGGCCCACCAGTCATTCAGCCCACCTAGACTAGGGTCTATGGAACCAGCAGGGAAAAGGTAAAAGTATATGAGTTTAATTGAGGAAAATAATAATGAAGGATGGGAATAAGGAATTCTATGCTTACAAACTAAGGGCAAACCACAGGGCAGGAGAAGGTCTTGACTACACTATTCTATTGACCTAAGCCAGGCAGGGCCCAAAGGAAGCAGTACTGAAGTCACAGGGAAAGCTCCTCCAAACCTGGTTCCAGCCAGGTTTGGTCAGCTCAGCTAAAGGGCCTGAGGGTGGCTTTCAATTGGGGTCTCACGGGAATCCAAGGATGGTCACAGGATGCCAAGAGCCAACTCCACCAGGACAGGTGATCCAAGGTACCCAGGTAGGTAGAGAGAGTTTGAAATGCTGTCCACCAGATCACAAACCACTTCCCCACTTGGTGCTGCTCTGCAGGTCTGTCGTCCACTGCTGAAAGCCTTCACCTCTCAGGATCCCAGGGAATCTGGATGCAGTTTTTCCCTAACTCTGAGATCTCCCAGGGTTAGCAACAGTTATGTCCCCAACCACTATGGAGTCTCTCTCAGAGCACAAAAACCACTTCCTGCTTCTTCATTCCATCTTGGAATTCTCCAGTCCTTCCTGCTAGGTCCAACACTAATACTAAATTAATTGCTAAATAACCCTCACAACAATACTCATGTCTCATAAATTTTCCCTTACCAGAACCAAGACAAAGATATTATTGATGTCTTTTTTTACAATTCGATTTCGGGTTCCCCTTTTGTGCATTATTCTCCCCAATATTTCCATGATGTTTATATTAATGTGATTTCAGCTATATAAAAACAAAATGAAAGGGGAATCATATGCTATGCCTAGACAATGACCTCATATATTCTATAATCTTAACATATACATTCATATGAAGTCATTCCCTAAACTCTAGGAAGAGTCACCTATTAGTCAATAGATTTTTTGAGAAGAACTTGGCACCCATTATGAACCCCCTTGTTTAATTATCAGAGCAGTAGAGTATGAAGGATGGTAATTAAAGATATATGACATTTCCTAAGAAGAAAAATAATTTTTAGCTTTGGCATTGTACTTTCTGGAAGAAAATCTGGCTATTAAACATACTTTATTTTCATGTCACTGGATAAAATGAGATAAGACAGTTTTTCATAGAATTATTGATATCTCTAAATATATGGGACCTTAAGGGCATCTAATATAATACCACTCAAAGCAATGATTTGTTCTGCTTCTACTTAAACTTCTTTATAATGAAGAATAAATAAAGTATATTCTATTCTATTTTGGCAGCCCTAATTATTATCTCTATATATCTATTTACCAGTACCTATTTTCACCCTTGGTTCTAGTTCTTATTCCTTCAATAACATTATGATTGGGATATTGGGCTGCATTAATAAATGTCTTATTGAGAGCCTAAAAGGTGTGTGCTACCGTATTTTGCCTATGAGTCAAACACATCATAGCATTGTTTTCAGTTCTGGAAAAGAGATTTTAGTAAAGATATAGCCATAGGAAGAAGACCAAAATGTTGAAAATACCCAGTATCAACTATAAGAGGATGAACTGAAGAACCTAGAACTGTGTGGTTGAGAGAAGAGAAGACACTGGTGATATCATAATTTCCTTCAAGTCTTTGAATAATAGTCATGTAGAAGAATCATTTGACTTCTCATCCTAAGAGGGAAAAACCAGGATGGAAAAAAAAATTTTTTAAACCTTACGTTCTGTCTTAGAATCAGTGCAGAAGAGTGGTAAGGGCTAGCCAATGTGGGTCAAGTGACTTGCCCAGAGTCACACAGCTAGGGAATATCTGAGACCAGATTTGAAACTAGGACCTCCCATCTCCAGGCCTGACTCCAAATCCACTGAGCCACACAGCTGTCCCCCAACCCCAGGGTAGAAATTTCAGAGAGCAAATTTTATGTAAGAAAAAGCATCCTATTACAAATTTAATTTGTTTTAAATTTAAAAGTGAAATGGACTATTTTGAGAAATAGTGGATTTGACACTACCAGGAATCTTCTAAATAAAGGTAGATGAGGGGGTATTACATAGTATTGATCTAAGATGGAAAGTATGGGTTTAAAAAAAAAAGAGAAAAGAAAGAAAGGTAGATGAATATTTGTCACCAATAACTGGATATATTTTAGAATGCCTACCTTCATATGTATAAGTGTACTTGATGCTTTATAAAGAATTTCTATTTTATTTTATAATTTTGTGATCAATCAGTAAAAGTTATAAATCTCTTCCATTTCCTGAATCAGTACTTCAAATATTTGAAAATAGCTATCAGGCCCATTCTAAATATTCCCTGATTTTTCATCCTGTTCTCAGCTGATGTAGCTTCCAAAAATTTAAATTTCCTTCTCTAATTGCATGTTAATTGATGGTCCCCTCAAAATGTAGTTGTTATAACAAAATATAATAATCCAAATAATCTTATCTTTTCTAAGCATCCTAGGTCATGTAGATCATTTTTCTTGTTTTTATTTTGATCTCTTAGTTTTTAAATTTTATTTATTTGTTACATTAAAATTCTCAGATATCTCCCTTCCTACTTCATTCCTCTACTTCCTGCCTTAGCAAAGGTATCACTTGAAATATATATTTGTAACACTGTCTTGCTCATTTCTATTCATCAGTTATTTCTCTGGAAGTGAAATACACAAGTCATTCATTAAACAATATTTTTGTTGCTCTAAATCAGTGATTCCCAAAGGGGGCGCTACCACCCCCTGGTGGGTGCTGCAGTGATCCAGGGGGTCGGTGATGGCCACAGGTGCATTTATCTTTCTTATTAATTGCTATTAAAATTTTTTTAAAAATTAATTTCCAGGGCGTTAAGTACTATTTTTTCTGGAAAGGGGGTGGCAGGCCAAAAAAAGTTTGGGAACCACTGATCTATATAATGTTCTCTTTGTTGTGCTCATTTCACTCTTCATAATTCAAAGTCGGTCTTTCTGTGTTCTTTTTATTTTATTTTATTTTATTTTTTAAAACCCTTACCTTCTGTGTTGGATTCAATACTACGTATTGACTCCAAGGCAGAAGAGTGGTAAGGGCTAGACAATGGGGTCAAGTAACTTGTCCAGAGTCACACAGCAAAGAAGTATCTGAGGCCAGATTGGAACCTAGGTAATCCCATCTTTAGGCCTGGCTCTCAATCCATTGAGCCACCCTATATTATTTTTTTTTAATTAACCTGTTCAACACTTCTTACATCACAGTAGTATTCTATCCCAATTATATGTGACAACTTGTTTAGCCATTCTCTAGTTGATGGACATTCCCTCAATCTCCAGATCTTTACCATCACAAAGAGAGGTGCTCTAAATATTTTAGAACACAGTTCTTTTACTTTTTCCCCTGATCTTAGGAAACAAAACTAAATAGTAGTATTTCTGCCTCAAAAAGCATATGCAGTTTTATTACACTTTTGGATATAATATTAGTTTTATCTCCAAAACCAACAGTGTAATAGTGTCTCTATTTTCTACATTCCTACCAATATTTGTTATTTTGCATTTTTATCATTTCATTTTATTTATCACCTTGTTTTTAAATATATAAACTCAAAGGCTTTTGGAGGAATAGTGTGGAAGAGAATGACAGAATTAATTGGACCACTTGAATCTAAAGGGGAGTAAAAAAAAAGAATTTTGAAATAATTTTATCTTTATCTCTGTTCCTCCTTCATTTCTCTTTACCATGATAGTTCCTCCTATTTCTTTAATTCCTTTTTCAGTATCATCCATCTCACTCATTTTTCTTCCCAATGTCCTTCATTTTTTCTTACCACAGTTTTGGTTTTTTCTTTATCAATTTTCACTTCTTCAGACTTCAATCCTGTTACATCAACTTCAAGTGTCCTTTTCCTCATTTCCCTTCATAGAACTGGGGTAACCAATCAAATACTTTTTGAGGGGTTATTCCATTTAATTCAAGGGCTCTGTTTAAGGTGAAAAATAATTTCTCATTCCCTTTCAATTTCAGTTAACTTCTTAAGCAAAAATACATATGCATATATATATGCAAATATATATATGCATATATATATATTTCCTGTGCTTATTTTGGTATCCCAAGTAATTTCTGAACAACAAAGGAAATTGAGAGATTATCAATTATTGAGAGAATATCAAAATAAGTGAAATTTCTCATTTAAATCAAAATATTGGATACTTAGTAAGAGCTGAGCACTATTCTTATTTCTGTAATTGGAAAGGGAGAGGTACTTTTTAATTACTTAGAATATCATTCCTTTTTGTTGCATATTGTAGAAGTAAAATGGACAGGATTTACACTTGATTGGCTGTA
>NC_058132.1:315541431-315578943 GCF_016433145.1 Gracilinanus agilis | reverse complement strand
ATATATATGCAAATATATATATATATATATATATATATATATTTCCTGTGCTTATTTTGGTATCCCAAGTAATTTCTGAACAACAAAGGAAATTGAGAGATTATCAATTATTGAGAGAATATCAAAATAAGTGAAATTTCTCATTTAAATCAAAATATTGGATACTTAGTAAGAGCTAAGCACTATTCTTATTTCTGTAATTGGAAAGGGAGAGGTACTTTTTAATTACTTAGAATATCATTCCTTTTTGTTGCATATTGTAGAAGTAAAATGGACAGGATTTACACTTGATTGGCTGTAGAGAAATTAATTTGAAAGTTTGCGTTGGGTGACGGGAAGTTGCCATTTACAGAAATAGATGACTCTTCAGTAGAAGCAAGTTCAAAAAGACAGATGATAATGTTATTTTTGGCCAAGGTTGAATTTGTGAATCCATTAGAACAAACAAGTAGAGATTTCTGGCAAACAAGTAGAGATTTCTGGAAATGTATTAGAAATGTAAGTCTGAAATTTAAGAGAGAGAGAGAAAAGAGCTAGAAATATAGATATGGTAGTCTCTGTAAAAGGAATGATTATTGAGTCTTTGGAAATGAAAACGCAGAGAAAGAACAGGACCAAAGATAGTGTCTTGTGGGATAACAATATTTAGTGAATGCAAAGAAGTAATGAACCAATGAACGATCTTAAGAAAAAGAGAGAAAAGATGACAGAAAGGTAGAAGAATATCCAAGAGAATGTGGTGTTATATAAGAAAGACCACGAAGAGAGGAAATGATCACCATTGTTAAATTCTGATAAAGAATAGTGATTTACATTTTTATAGGGAAAAATGTGGTTATTTGATTCTTTCCTGAAATTATATTTTGATATGAGCAGGGGAAGTAAGGAATCCCTCAGTTTGTTTTTTAAGAGCCTGAACATTTGCACAACGGGTCCAATGGAAATGTAGTTAGGAAGGCAATAGCTGGCAATCCAGAAATAGAGAAAAACCTGAAATGAAGAATTATGAATTTTTTACTTTGCTTTACAATTTTGTTATTAGTCATTGGCAAAGAAGCATAATTTTTTTTAGGTGTTCCCGAGTGTCGCTACTATGCTTTATGTGGTTAGTTACAAAATCCCTAACAATGACTGTAGCTGTACAAATGAAAATTTGTACCATAGGACATGAATAAAATTATCCTCCTTGGGCATAGCAGGAATGCAAAATGTTATTTACATTATCCTTCATTAAATCTTAGAGTATAAATGGTACCTATGGTCTGAGTTGGCAAGTATAAGCTTGGAATTCAGCATTGAAAACCATTGTAAAAATTTCCCCATAATCAAATTCTATTTCTATAGGAATTACTCAGTGTTTGTTTATTTTTAGTTTGCTATCGGTTCTATTTCTGTCCAAAAAAAGCCTTACACAAATCTCGGTTTTACCTAATAAAATATATTTTTTAAAAGTATGCAGGTATAAATACTGGAAAAATTATATAGTCCTACAAAAACATTATCTCATAAGATATCAGTTAAAGTATTATTTTATCATTTGAGGAATGAAGAAAATATGTCTCAGAGAGGTTAAATGAATTTCCTAAGGCTATGACATCTAGTAAATGTAAGAAATTATATTCAAAACAAATCTTGCCACATAAGATCCATCAGTATCTCCAATATATAAAACTACCCACCATTCATTGGAACTGGGAATGTTTGAAAACTGAAATCAGGTTTTGTATAATACTTTGGGGAGTAGTGGAGAACACAGTCTATTTTTTATCATTCAATTATTTTTCATCATGCCTGATTTTTTAAAAATTATTTTTCTTTTAATGTAAAACACACTTCTCTATTGGTCATGGTAAATATAAGAGGCTATTTTGATGACAGAGAAGATCAAAATGCAAACCCTGAAGAAGAGAAGAACAACAAAAAATATTGTTCTATCAAAAGTCTCCAAGAGAAATAGAAATTGCTCTCAAGTCCCAAAAGAATTAATAGAGGAGCTAAAAATAATCTTAAAAATCAAATAAAAAGAGCTTGAAGAAAAATCAGGAAAAGAAATGAAAGGTATACAGGAAAATCATGAAAAAATAATCAATGGCTTGGTAAAGGAGGCATAAAAAATACAGAAGAAATTAATACCATAAAAATTTGAATAGGTCAGTTGGTAAAAGAGAAAGAAAAATCCACTAAAGAAAACTTCCTAAAAAGAATTGGACGTAAGAAAAGAGAGGTGTAAAAATTCACTGGGAGGTGGGGAAAAACTATTTGAGAAAAGGAGGTAAAAAACTTACTTGAGAAAATTATGCCTTAAAAATTAGAAAGGAAATTAGAAAGCTAATGACTCCAAGAGGCATCAAGAAACAACCCAACGAAGTCAAAGAATAAAAAAATAGAAGAAACTGTGAAATTTCTCACTGGAAAAACAACCTACCTAGAAAAATAAATCCAAGAGAGATAATCTAAGAATTACTAGGTTAACTCAAAGTCATTATCAAAAATGTATCACCTTTCAAGAAATTATCAAGGTGAAATGCTCTGAAATTCTATAATTAGAGGGTAAAATATAAATTGAAAGAACCCACTGATGATCTCCA
This sequence comes from Gracilinanus agilis, assembly GCF_016433145.1. NCBI lineage: Eukaryota > Metazoa > Chordata > Mammalia > Didelphimorphia > Didelphidae > Gracilinanus > Gracilinanus agilis. The sequence continues at coordinate 315,576,355 of NC_058132.1, read as the reverse complement.
GGAAGATATCCCAAAAGGATGATTCTAAATAAGATTATAGCCAAATTCCAAAACATCCAGGTCAAGGAGAAAATATTGAAAGCAGTCAGGAAGAATCATTCAAATATTATGAAGCCACAATTAGGATAATATAAGATTTACTAGCCTTACTCTCATAAGAATTAACTCCATGAAGGAAGAACATACACAATAATTTGGGTATAAGAATTTTGTCTTCTATAAATCTATTCTTCTATAAGTCTTCTATTGTCGTCTATAAGTCTGTAGGGGAAAAGGGGGTGGGACTAATAGAAAAGATGGCAAATCAGGGGATGTGGTGGATAGAAACAAAACAGAGGGAAATAGAATAGAGAGTAATAAATAGTAATTATAATGCTAAAAAAAGAAGTTTCTCTAATAAAGGTCTTATTCCTCAAATACATAGAGAAATGAATCAAATGTATAAGAATACAAGTCATTCCTGAATTGATAATTGGTAGAGGGAAATGCAAATTAAAACAATTCTGAAGTACCACTTCATTCCTATCAGATTGGCTATTATCACAGAAAAGGAAAATGACAAAGCATGGAGGGGATTTGGAAAAATTGAGACACTAATGAGCTCTTGGAGGAATTGTGAACTTATTCAAACATTGTGGAGAGTAATTTGGGCCTATGCCTAAAAGACTCCAAAAAAGTTCATACCCTTTGACCTAGAAATGCCATTACTAGGTTTGTATCCCAAAGATATTTTTTTAAAAGTACAAATTTATACATACAAAAATATTTAAAGCAGCATTTTTTGTGAGGACAAAGATTTGGAAAATCAGGAGATACTCATTAATTGGGGAATGCCTGAGTAAGTTATTGTATGTGACTATAAAGGAATATTCTTGTGCTGTAAGAAATGAGGAATAGGAATAGCTCAGAAAAACTTAGAAAGACTTACACAAACTGAAGCAGAATGAAATAAACAGAATCTATACACAATGACAAGAATATTATACAATGAAAAACTGTGAATAACTTAGCTGTTCTCAGAAATTTCGTGATCCAAAACAATCTCAATGGGCTCATGATAAAAATATTCCATCTTTTTTCCAGAGAAGGAACTGATGGAGTCTGAATCCAAATCAAAGCAAACTTTTTTTCATTTTCTTAATTTTTTTGTTCATTTCCACAAAATGATTTATAAGGAAAAATATTTTACATGATTGCACATGTAAGATTTTATATAAGATTACTTACTATCTCAGCAGGGAATTAGGGAGCAGGGATGGTGGAAGATAATTGAAGACTCAAAATTCATTTTAAAATGTTGGAAACTGTTTTACATGTAATTGGGGGAAATTAACTCAAATTTAAAAAAATGTTCCAGGATTTAGCAAACAACTTATAACAGGTTTAAGAACTTCTTGGTGGAAGAAATTCTTCTAAAAGGGTGGGGAACATTATCATCCAATTCTTCAGGAATTAATATATTTTAAGGAATTAGGAAAGGCCTTGGGAAGTTCAAGAAAAACAACAATGCAGTCCTTGCCTTTAAAGAATTTATTTGTGATAATGTTGAATACAACAGAAATACGAATAACTGAAACCTAAGACCAATTGTACTGGGTCCCAAGAAGAGGTCTAGAATTAATACTCTTAAGACATCTGAGGAGGAAAAGGATACTTTCTACTGAGACAGTCAGTGAAATTTTCATGGAATTTAAATCTGGAAGGAACCAATAGATTTCACCAAGTAAAGATAAGGAGAGAGTGCACTGAAGGCCTATAATGGGTCTAAATGAATACATAGGGTCAAAACCAGCAAGAAAAGTCAGGAGAATGGTTAGCAATATAGTTGGTTGAGAAACTGGTTATATAAATTGATCTTACTATTCAGTCTCTCCAATACATTCAGATTTATTCTGCTTTGAAGACTGTCGTGTTTAAATGTTTTGGGGGAATGTAGAGTTCTTGTTGTTAAGGGGCTAGCCATTGCAGATGTATTCAGAGAGCTGTGAAGGTTTGGATCAACTTCTAATACTCTGAGTCTCCTCAGGCTATGAAAACAGTGTAGATATGATAAGCCTCTTTTGAAAAACAGTATCTCACTTAAAAATCATGTTATAATAGCATTTTGGAAATGTTTCAGACTTTTCATCCATATGCTCCTAATTCCTTCCAACCATCTGGCCTAGAGAAATATCACATGGCATCACTGATTGTGAATGGCATTGAAGGAGAAAAACTGTAATACATTTGGGAGAGCCAGTAGACAGAGGGTGCTTCAGAAAGAAGATATGTCCACCTTCACCAATATCTTTGCTAATCTTGTCACCCTAAGGAAAATATTAGAGATTAATTCTTGGAATGTTGCCCCCAAGTTATAATAAGGCAGACAGGGTATTGAATTAGTCTAGTAAGTTGGCTCAAAAAAGTATGAAAATAGCATTTTTTTAAAAATCTTGAAGGTCTGCCAAATCATTCACAGGGCATTATGGCATAGCATAAAGAAGATTTGGCAAATGCAGCTCCATCACTTGCCAACAGTGTGATCTAGGCCAAGTCATTTAACTTCTCTGAAACTCAGTTTCCTTCTCGATTAAATAAGCATAATAATATTTATAATATCTGCCTGTCAGGAATATTGGAAGGAATGAAAAATAAAATATCCCATAGCCATAAAGTTCAATGCAAATATAAGTTAACATACTTCCATCAAAATTGCTTTGTTTAGCACCATAGTAATATCTCCCAGTTTAAGTTCTCAGTCACCAAGAGATTATAAATTCATCAGTATTCAGCTGTACTCCCTACCTGTTTTTGCCAAATGCCTTCTTCATCTCTTCACTTATGTGCTAAATTCTTGTTGGAGAGTTTTTTTATTGTTTTAATTTATATTATTTCTAGAAGAAATCTGTTTTACACAACCTCAACTGGGTCCTCACTGATGTCAGGAACTAGCAGTGGGGAACAAGGAGTATTACAACTTTGCTATTTCAAACAGCTCCAAAACCAGTGCTTTCAATCAGTGAGAATGAATGAAAGTGCAACCAGTACTGGAAAAGGTGACAGGGATGTTATATCATTAGATGGGAAACAGGTTTGGTGATTTCCAGAAGATAGAAAGATTGGGAGAAGAAAATACGCATGATAAAATTCTTTTTCACTTTAAAATGTGTTTGCACTTGTCTCCCATTCCTGAAGTACATTCCCTCATTCCTTCTTCTTTTTGAAAATCTTAGATTCTTTCAGGAGACTCTAGAAGTATAATAATCTATATGAAGTACTATCACAATGCTCCAACTGCTAATTCAATATGCAGTTCATATTTTGTCCTGCATGACAACTCTTTAAAAAAAAATTAAAGAGAGTTATCATGTCTCCAATGTGTTTTCTTTTCAAGGATAAATATGTTCAGTGCCTCCAAGAGATTCTTATAACATGATATCCAGTTCCCTCAGGATGCTATCCAACCTTTGTTGGACGAACTCTAATTAATCAATGCCTTGCCTAAAATAGGATTCCAACATTTAAATATCACTAGATTGACTATATCTATTTAATTTCCTCCCTCTACCTCTCTCCCTCCCTCCCTCCCTCTCTCTCTCTCCCTCTCTTTCTCTCTCTCTCTCTCTCTCTCTCTCTCATATACACATGTACACACACACATGCATACTCACAGTCATAACTTGTAGTAGACTGCTTTCTTTGGATAGAAGTTGTCATTTCATTTTGGAACTTGCTATATTTGCATTGCTTGAGCAGGTATATCTAGCAAAGGTATGTCAGTGAACCAAGCAGAACAGAATTTACCTAGGGACTAGACTGACAGAGCCCCCAGAGAATGTATGTGGTTTAAAAAAAATTCACAGCATTTCAAAGTTTGAAGGGTCCTAAGATGTCATCAAGTTCACCCCCTCCCCGTTTTTTAGCAAGATAAAAACCGAGGTCCAGAGAATTTAAGCCCCTTCTCCAAGGTGATAAAAACAAGTTGCTGGCTGAGTTAAGACTGAAAACATGGGCGATTGTTGCTTTTGTTGCTGCTCTTGCTTTGACTTACAACTTGTGCTCTTTCCACTGTATTACACTACTGTACTTTGAACTTGTCCAAGTGTAGCCCTGTAAAAACTAGCCATAAAGGTGAAGTAATTCTAAATCAAATTCATCTTTTCTCCCCACCTAGTGCCCTTTGTGTTAAATATTTCCCCCTGCCAAAGAAGCATGAGGAGTGCACTAAAATGCATGACTGGGTTAAATACCAACACCAAAATTGTCATGAACACATTAGCAATAAATAATGAGAGTGTTATTTAGCTCCGATTCCATAAAACAGAATAGTCAGTGATTAGTTTGTCAGTATCTGAAGCAGCTCCTGAATATATTGTCCTTTTTACATTTGCTAGGGATTCATATTTACTGAGCTTTCCTTAGCAAGAAGAACAGTTAATTTTTACCTATCAATATGTCTGAATGTGACACTTCCCAGCTGAGGAACTCTGCTATTTTTTTAATAATTAAAAAACTTTATCTTCATTCTTAGAATTTATACTAAGTATTGGTTCAAAGGCAAAGAAGCAGTAAAGGCTAGGAGATTATGGTATGACTTATGACGTATGATTATGACTTACCCAAGATCACATGGATAAAAAGTATCTGATGTAAGATTTGAACCTAGGAACTTCTGTCTCCAGGCCTGGCTTTATATCTACAGGGTCACTTAGTTGTCCCTGCTCATTTTTTAAAAGTACATTAGAAAACACTTGTTGTCAAAGGAGAAATCTGTCACACTATTTGAATAAACATGATTCTAATTCCTAGCAAAAACAGCATTACCATGAAATCTATATCTTAAAAGTTTGCCATAAAGGTGTCAGCTAGAATTTATGGTTTTATTTTTGTTGATTATTTTTATTTCAGATATATAAAGTGTGTGTTAATTGAGAATCTTGATCAGTTGTGGTAGCACATACAAATACAAAATCACATACACTTAGCAACCTGAACTCTATCTACAGTATGAACTTTGATTCTTAATTCAAATCCTTTTGTAAGATAGTTTATTTCCCTTTCATGAACTTTCATTCAGGGAAATGCAAGGGACTGAGGAATATATTTGTTTTTTAAAATTAAATTAAATATCACAGGCTCTTACCCTCCTGCATCTGTCAGTGTAGTAGGCATAGATAACATTAACTGACATCATAATTTGATCTTGATATCAATTCTGCATATTTCACTTTCTTTAGTGAATTATTTGCTCTATTGATGTTGGGTTTCATTCTTTTATTTTCAATAAGACCAGAGAATCTTTTTTCAAAGGTGTGTTGAGCCTCCTATTGATATGAGGCTTATCTAAAGTAAGCCACATCTTGGTTGTGTAAAGGAAAAAGTCCAAAAGCAAAGAGATGTCTGTGCCTAGCACACATTAAATAAGTGGAGATTGGATGATGTTAGCTTCTGCCAATCCTCTGCAGACAGGAAAAGTCCATATATCATTCTGTCAATGGATGGCAGTTTAAGCTTGACAGCATCTCTAAACAAGCTTGCTCAAAGTGCAGACTGTAGGAGATAAAGGTTGAATGGATATTTCTGTTAAAGAATTTCTTTCTCTCTGCACAATTCCAAGAAGTAGCACAGCACCTCTCCTCTTACCTATAAGTTCTAGAGAATTATCATTTTTATGAACCTTTCAGGATCATGGTTTAGAGACTTATGATCTTCCTAAAGCCAAGAAGAGTAAAGCAGGTAGGAGTTAAAAGCTTTTTTTTTTTTGGTCATTAACAGTTGGCCTTTCCCACCTGCATCTGGAATTTGGTTGAGATGTTGATTGTTGAGCAGATTCTCCTGTCTTACTAATATTAGCTCCTTTCCTCTTTTAAGTAAAACATAAACCAAAAGGTCAAAAGAGTGGATTACTTCAAACTTTATTTGACAGAATCTTAGAAATAAACCTTGTTCCTTGGATCCATGACCTCAAAGAAATTCAAAAGGGTTACATTGAAATTCAGGTAGTGAGTCTAAATATATGTGAGAATAATCTACTTTGAATTTATTTTGTTGATTTCCTCTGCCTCCCCCCCCAAATTTATTGTCTCTGAAAATCCTTTTCAGCATAAAGAATATTAACAACATTTTTGCTATTTTTAGATATTTTTCCTAATATAACACAGGTCCATTTATATTTATAGTTCAGTGTGGATGTTATCTAAGGTATGTTCTCTTGAAGTATTACAGGGAAGCCCCACCTATTTCCAAACCCCTAAAGCAACTTTTTTGTTTGCATTGAAATTACTTAATAGGGGACAAAGTTTTCAATATGGCCATCAGGGTTAGAAGGCAAATAACACTGGAAAAGGAAACTTACTGACTTATTTTTGCTAACAATTAAATGGCTAATAATATATTCTTTCCAAGGGTGTTGTTAATATTGGGAAAAGAAGGAAACAAGATTGCATCAGGAATATAAAAGTCAGGTACTCATTGGAGTAACTCTGAAAGGAGGAATGACAAAACATAGGGGATAGACAGAAGCCCACCTACCCCTAATTTAGTTTGACAAGGTGACATCCCCAAATGGAGTAATCTATTAAATTAAAATAATAATGATCATATGGAGCAAGTTAAAACCTAAGCAATGAGATTAATGTTGGTAAAATACTATAATATATTGATAAGATAGATAGATTGAAGTTGGATAGATGGATAAATGGATAGATGAATGGAGATAGAGATATTTCTCCATATATGTAGAAAGTACTGTACTTTCATGTATCATGGGAATGTTATGTGGACTGAAAAAAATCAGAATAAATATTACAAGATTCTTCTCATAACTTTCTCCAAGAGAGATTTTAATGCCTGCTACAAGGAGAAGCAAGAGGTTGAGACCAGAAGTATAGTCACTCTGTTCATCTTAGAGAAAGGATACCAGACTAGCATTATATTTATCCCTCCTTTTAAATATTACTAACATAGGGAAGTATTATTCATGTTTAATATAACTTGTTATCACTATTTCATTCATAAAGGAAGCAGGAATCCGAATACTATATCCAAGCCCTTTCTAATGATCACATATGGTACATAGCCAAGAAATCTATTCATACAAGCACATAGTAGACAAAAATGATAGGAAATATATGTAGAAAGACTTTGGGATAGAGCCAAGATGGGTGAGCAATCCAAAGGAACTTGGAGAATCCTTTCCAAACAAGATTGAAATATCACCCCCAAGTGAATACAGAAGTGAAAGAACCAACAAGGAGACAGAGTGAAACAACTTTCAAGAAAAGAAAAACACAAAAAGTAGGTAAAGAACATCTAGAGCACTTGGGTGAGAGGAAAGTAGAGCCAGCAAGAAGATGTAATAAGAAGGGAATAGCAAGCCAAGAGCAACCCACACTTCCCCACCCCATATCTGCTTTCCAAGGTTCAGAATCTAAGCCCAAGTCAAGTTCCAGATCCTGAGATCCTTCCTGGGCAAATACTGGTACAAGCCAACCCATATCTCTTGAAATTTCAAACCTTTGGAGAAGTCTGGAGCACCATCCCAGGGAATTCTAGACTGGGCTTGGGATAAAGACATAGTTCACACTTTGTGGTGGATGGTATTACTAAGTACTAAGTACTGATCTTTTTGCCTAAAACTGAGGGCAGAGCTTCAAGACAGGACAATCAAGGGTGTGCCTGATTGGATCAAGGACACAGTGAGACCAAAAACTTGAGCCTAAGCCTGAGGCTGGCATTTGATAAGTCCCTGATGTGATGAAGATCAGAGTGGGATCAAAAGCTTATACCTAAGCCTGAGGCAAGTCTTTAAGCTATCAGCATCTCAACTGTCATTTGAATCAGCATGGGGAGGGGGCTTTCAGAGTTCTCAGCTCTCTGACCATTATATCATGTCCCCAAGACTACCTATAATTACATAGGAAAAATGAGCAAACAACAAAAAAGCACCTAACCCTAAAGAGCAAGGTACAGACACAGAAGGGGACAGTGAAAACTAAGGAAACATCAGCATATTTCAAAAGTAATATGGATTGGGGGGAAGCTGGGTAGCTCAGTGGATTGACAGCCAGGCCTAGAGTCAGGAGGTCCTAGGTTCAAATCCGGCCTCAGACACTTCCCAGCTGTGTGACCCTGGGCAAGTCACTTGACCCCCATTGCCTACCCTTACCTCTCTTCCACCTATAAGTCAATACACAGAAGTTAAGGGCGTAAAATAAAAAAAATAATAAAAAAAGTGATATGGATTGGACATAGATTCTGGAAGAACTCAAAAAAACTTCAAAAATCAATTAAAAGAGGCAGAGGAAAAGAGGGAAAGAGAAATGAAAGTGATGCAAAAAGAAACGGACCAACTGAAAAAGGATAAATGAAAATTGACAGAGGATACTGAGGTCTTAAAAATCAGAAATGACCATCTAGAAACTAGATCTAGAAACTAAATCTAGAATGCTTTCATAAGAAACCAAGAAAAAAAGAAAATTGAAAGGAATTTGAAAAAAAGAGAAAAACATGAAATATCGTATTGAAAAAACAACTGATCTGGAAAATAGGTCTAAGAGAGACAATTTGAGAATTATTGGATTACCTGAGAGCCAATGATCAAGAAAAGCCTTGGACATCACAAGACTACAAGAAATTATTAAAGAAAACTGCCCAGAGATGCTCAAACAAGAAAATAAAATTGAAATGGAAAGAATTCACAGATCACCTCAAGAAAGAAATCCTCAAATGACAACTTCCAGGAATGTAATAGATAAATTCAAGAACCACCAAGCTAAGGAGAAAATTCCTCAAGCAGCCAGAAAGAAACCATTCAAATACCATGGAACTACAATGAGGGTCACACAGGTCCTAGCAGCTTCTATATTAAAGGATCAAAATGCATGGAATATAATATTCAGGAAAGGAAAAGATTTGGATTTACAAACCAGAGTCACCTATCCAGAAAAACTGAGTATATTCTTTCAGGGGAAAACAATGGGCATTTAATAAGATAGAAGATTTCCAAGTATTCCTAAAAAATAAGTCAGAAAGACCTAAACAAAAAACCTGAAGTCCAAGCACAAGACACAAGAGAAGCTCCAAAAGGCAAATAAGAAAGAGAAAAATCTAAGAGACTCATCAAGGTCAAAATGGTAAGAGGATACCTGTAATTCTCAAAAATTACTCTTAGTAGTAGAGAAGATAGAAGGATATATATATATGATAATATGAGATGATATATGTATGTAAATGTGATAATATGAAGTAATATGTATGTATGATATGTATGCAAATAAATGATATGTAAAAAAAATCAAGGGATTTAAGAAAGGATTGCATTGAAGGAAATCTAGGGAAGGGAGAGATAGAATGGGATAAATTATATAAGAAAAAGAGGTGTGAAAAGTCATTACAGAGAGGGAAGGATAAGGGTGGTGATGGTCAATACTTAAACTTTACTCTCATCATTTCTGGCTGAGAGAGGGAAAAACAAGTATACTCAGTAGGGTATAGAATTTTACTATCCTACAAAGAAGTAGAAGGGGAATAAAACAAGGGAAGGGGGAGATCATTGAAGGGAGGGAGAAGTGAGGAGGTGACAAGTAGGAAAATACCGGTGAGGAAGAACAGAGAGAAAGGGAATAGAGGAGAATCTAAAGGGGATAATATGATGGAGCGCAATACACAGTGAGAAATCATAATACTGGTTGTGAATGGGATTAACTTACCCATTAAATGGAAGCAGATAGTAGAGTGGATTAAAAACCAGAATCCTACTATATGTTGTTTACAAGAAACACATTTTGGGCAAGATGACACACAGATTCAAGGTAAAAGGCTGTAGCGGAATTTATTATGCATCATCTAAAGTAAAAAAAAAAAAAAAAAAAAAGTAGCAATCATGATAACAGACAAAGCCAAAGTAGAAATTGATCTGATTAAAAGAGATAAGAAAGGAAATTACATTTTACTAAAGAGTGCTATAAACAATGAAGTAATATCATTACTAAATAAACATTTATGCACCAAATGGTTTAACATCTAAATTTCTAAAGGAAAAATTAAAGGATCTTGATTGATGACACATGCTAAAACCAGTGGAAATGAGCATTGGCTATGGGGGTGGGGGGTAGGTGAAGGGTGGGTGGGGTGAAGGGGAAAGTGTAAACATGAATCAGGTAACCATGGAAAATTTTTCTAAAAATATAAAATATTCTAAATCTTTAAAAAAAAGTAAAGGAATTCAAGGAGGAAGTGCATAGTGAGGTGATACTAGTGTGGTATCTCAACCTTCCCTTTCAGAACTAGATAAATTGAACAAAAAAATAAAAGAAAGAAGTAAGAGAAGTGAATGAAATGCTAGAAAAATTAGAGTTAACAGATATCTGGAGAAAACTGAACAGGGATAAAAAGGAATATGCCTTCTTCTTAGCAGTACATGGTACATATACAAAGACTGACCATGTACTAGGGTATAAAAATATTGCAAACAAATGCAGAAAAGCAGAAATAATAAATCAACTTTTTCAGATCATAATGTGATAAAAATTATACTTAAAAATGGTATATGGAAATGCAAATTTAAAATTAATTGGAAAAAATCATTTAATTATTCAAAACTGGTGTGTCAAAAAGAAAAGAAGCTGCTAATTTCTGTATAATCATGATTGTGGTTCTACGATATTTGATTTTTTTTCTGTCTATTTTTATTATTTTCTCCTTGACTTGGGAGTTATGGGATTTGGCTATAATAGTCCTGGGATTATTAAATTTGGGAGTTCTTTCATGGAGTGACGGGTAGATTCTTTCATTTTCTATATCCCCCTCTCATGAGGGCCCTTGACTTTAGCTATTACATTCCTGGAAGTTGTCATTTGAGGATTTCTTTCTGGGGGTGATCTGTTAAATTCTTTCAATTTCAATTTTAATTTCTTGTTCAAGGATATCTAGGCAGTTTTCTTTGATAATTTTTTGTAATATGATGTCCAAAGTTTTTTCTTGATAATGACTTTCAGGTAGTCCAATAATTCTCAAATTGTCTCTTCTGGATCTTTTTTTCCAGGTTATTTGTCATTTCAATAAAATACTTAATGTTTTCTCTGTTTTTTTTATTCCTTTGATTGTGCTTTATTGTTTCTTGATTTCTCATGAACTCATTAGTTTCTAGTTGCTCAGTTATTATTTTTATGGCCTGATTTTCCTCTGTCATTTTTTTGTTCTCCTTTTTCAGTTGATCCATTTCTTCTTGCATTGCTTTTATGTTTCTTCCTCACTTTTTCTCTACCTCTCATTATTGGTTTTTGAAGTTGTTTTTGAGCTCTTCCAGAATATGCTTCCAATTTACATTTTTCTTTTGGACTTTGTGTGTGTTTCCTTTGCTTTCACTGTCCCCTTCTGTGTCTGTACCTTGCTCTTTGTCCCCATAAAAAGTCTTTAGAGTTAGGTGCTTTTTTTTCTTTTGCTCATTTTTCCTACCTTTTTGTAGGTAGTCACTGTTTTCTGAGAGGTTAGGATACCCTCCTAAACTTCAGTACTTCCTTGATGCTGCCCTTAACTTATTTTCTGGGTTTCTGCCAATTATGGTTCTTCCAAGGGGATATGATGGACTCAGGACAGGGAACTCTGAGGGCCTCCTCCCACTCCTGATTTAATTAACCCTTGAGATACTGATAGCTTAAGGACTTGCCTCAGTCTTAGACATAAGCTTTTGATTTCACTCTAAACTTGATCAATTCAGGGGCTGCTCAAATTCAAGCCCAGGCTTAGGTACAAGATTTTGGTCTTTATGTGTACTTGATCCAATCAGGCATGTAGTTGATTGCCCAGTCATGAAGATACACCCTGCACCCCTGGCAAAAAGATCTGGACCTCTTCCTTGGGTCAACCAACTATTTCAAGCTGGTATCTATGTCCTCACCACAGGCCCAGAATAGGACTCATAGCTTCCTCTGAGCCCATACAGATCAGTCAACTTCAGCACAGACTGCCCTGGGCTAACATTCAAGACTTCACCACAGGTTTCAAACCTCAAGGGGACCTCTATTTGCCTAGGCAGAGTCTCAGGATCTAAATGTTGTTTTGAGCTTAGTTTCTGAACTGGAATTGCAGATGTGGGTGGCCATGTGTGGATCACACTTCACTCCATGCTAGTTTTGCTGATTGTGCTCCCCTCTAACCTTAATATCTCAGATTTTCTCTGCCTTTTAATTCTTTCTTTTCTTAAAAGTTGTTTCTTTCTGTCTCCTTGTTGTTTCTTTCATTCCTGTATTTGTTTTGTGGCATTATTTTAATATTGATTGGAGTGGATTCTGTAGGTAATCTTGTGCTTCTCAGCATTACTCCACCATCTTGGTTCTGCCCCTGAAAGTCTCTCACGTAACCTCCGAAGTTAACTTAGTTCAACCAGAATCTGATAAGAGGTATCCTCTACTGCATCTTAACAAGCAATAATCCAATATTTACTAGACACCAGGTGGAATCTATTGTGTAAGATCAAAAAATTGAGGTTCAGAGATCCTGTGATATTCCTTAGGCCACACATATTTGCAAAAGTCAAGTGAAAAAAAAATGAAAAAGTCTAAGCTTTGAAATATGGAGAAAAAACACATTTTAAATATTTGAGAACTGTGGTCATGTCAATTCTAAGTCATCATTTTCCATCCTAAACAAGATGGGTCACATCAATCAAACCTTATATGACATGGTTGAACAATTTCTCACATCCTGATTATTCTCCTTTGGTCCTGTAACATTTTGTCAATAGGCCTCTTAAAATGTCATGTTGTGAAGTGAATAAGTACTCCAGATGTTGTCTGATTAAGGTGGAATAGAGGAATCCATGACTTTCCTTATTCTACCCATTGTGCTTTTGATAATGGGACTTGAGACCAAAAAAATCTTGTTGTGTACCATGTCATATAGATGACTCATATTGAACTTGCAATTTGCCTAATTCTATTCTTTCCCCACACAAAACTGTTTTCTCACCACATTTTTCCTATTCAGTGATTGTCCCATTGATTTTTAAAAACCTAAATAGAAGAGTTTATATTTATCCATATTAACTGTCATCTCATTATATTTTGCTCATCATTCCAGCCTGTCAGAATCTTTTTGGAAGTGGAGTCTGTCTGCAAATATATTCACTATTCTTGCCAGCTTGTCATCCACAGATTTGATAAGCATGCCAATCTATGTTTTTATCCAAATCACGTTCTATCTAATCCATTACTGTAGTAACCCTGTCAAAAAAGGAAATAAAGTAGCCTGGCATGACTTATCCTCAATTTAAAAAATTGCCAACATGTACTAAATGCCTAATTCATGCCAGGTTCTGTGCTAATCATTGGGGATATACAATAAAAGGACAAAATACTGACTATATTTTCAAAGAGCTCAATGTCTAATGAGGGAGACAATATTCAAACATGTATGGGGAAAGATTGGTTTGTCTTTAGTTATAGAAGAAGACCAATACCATTATATAATGACCTTTCTACTTGCAGCTGAATTGAATTTAAGTGAGATAGAGTTGGAAAAAATCATCAGCCTCACTCTTTTATCCAGAATCATCAAAATAGTGTAGCATGACAATATTAATGATGACTTGTGATGGCCTGGGATGAAGTAGATGACCTTGGCATCTTTCATAAATGATAAAGCTCTAAGCACTCTACAGTACCTGATTCAACCACCTTCATGGCCATTAGAATAAATTGTTCTCTGTCCATTCAGCCAGGGGAAGTCTTCAAATGCTTGGGGTAGATGTCCTTCTAATTCATAAACAGGCTTGAGGCAGGTTGGTTAATAAAATATACACAGAATTGTTTGGAGATCATTAAGATAATTAAAGCATTTCATCCATGTTGGTATTAAATTTTTCTAAATGTTCATAAATGTTTCCTTCAGTTTGTTTTCTTTGGTAATTTTTAAAATTAGGGATTGATTTCAAGTTTACTGGCCTGTATTCAGGTAACTCTCTTCTTCATTCTTTTGAAAGCCAGTATAAAATATGTCGGTGTCTACTTCATCCTCTATTGTTCTCTCTTCCTTAGAGATTGTTGAAAGAAATTGTTGGGAATATTATTTAAGTCTTCTTATGTATAATTTGTCCTCAAAAAAGCTAACCTTACTCTCTCTACCTTTTTAAATGAGTAGAGTTTTTCTACTATTTTACATTGATACATATGTATGTAAACATAATATATCCATATGTAATAGAACCACATATCTAGTCTCACACATTCATATATATGTCTCTCTCCATATATATGTATACAGAAATAGATACACACAGAGAAACACACATATGTATGTATACATATGTAAATATGTACATATGTGTATATAAATATCCAAATATTTAGGTTGTATTTTGATTGTGTATAACATGAAAATTTGTAGGGAGGTGATGCCAAAAGCTAGGAGATTATGAAAAGGTTTACAAAGGAGGTTATACTTTAGCTTAGCTTTGAAAGAAACTGGGGGAAAATACTCATATGTGTACATGAGCACAAATACACACAATCATATCCATATGTTCACATATATAACACCTGTAATTCATACCTTATGCACATATATATGCATTATATAAGAAACACAGATAATATAAATATAATATATACACATAAATGAATATATCCACACATGTGTCTGTGTGTTTAAGATATAACCAAAGTAATTAATAACGATTACATTTTATGGACATTAGTTGACATAAATATATCTATGTAGGTAACTATATAATACACATATCTGTATATTTGTGGTTATACATACATATTTGTGTATGTGTGTATATATTCATCTTTATCTGCTCACCTCCCCTTCATAGGATCTCTGTGTGTAGCTATCTTTATCATCATCATCATCATCATCATCATCATCAGCCCCTCTCTCTCATTCTTAGAAATAGAAAGTGAGACTGTATTTCAGGAATTGAATTTAGATATTTACAAGGAACTAGAAAAGATGTTCGAGTACTGTCCAATTTACACAGATGGTTGTGATTGCTATGAAAAGAAGTGGGCCTGAATCCATAAAAACTTAGGAAAGTCCCTAAGATTTGGAGAAACCTTCTTCCTCCAAATATAGAAGAAATATATTTTTCAAGTTTATAGAATGCAGACTTCTTGACTCTAAAGTCCAAAGGAACAAACCAATAAATTTCAAATTGACTTATCCATGTTCAGTTGAATGGCCAGACTCAAAAAATAATCATCAATGGCTCAATACAAATTGTGAAGAGAAATTCACTAAAGTGTTTACGGAATCTATGCTTGACTCAGTACTATTTAACATTTTTTCCCAATGACCTTGATAAGTGCATAGAATGTTTGCTCATTATTTTTTTTAGTTAACACATAGCTGAGAGGGACAGACATTATGTATTATGGTCAGGATTCTAAAAAATCCTTATGAACATTGAAAATTATTTAATAAGATGCAGTTTTCTAAGGAAGAATATAACATTTTGAATGAAACCTAATAGCTAACATTTGGTCTTAAAATAACAACTTCACAAGCATCATATTGGTGCTATGTGGTTTATAATAATGCATCTGTAAAAGATGGGGGCACAGCAGAAAAAGTAGAACATCATTCAATATGGATTAATAAAGTGAAATGGTAGCTAAAAAACATAATGTAATCTTAGACTACATTAAGAGAGTAGCTTCCAAGTCTGGAGAGGTGACAGTATACTCTATTATGATACAAGGTTGTGTGCCATATCATAGAAAGAATTTTAAAAACTGAGGTCAATCCAGAGGAGGGCAACCATGATGGTAAAGGAACATAATATTTTTTCACATCAGGATTAGTTAAAAGAACAAGGAATGTTTATTCTAGAGTAAAGAAGACATGTCAGGTAGAGATTAGAAACAGGTGATTAAGAGATCACTTTTTTTTTTTCAAGTAAATAACTAGTTATTGAAATGTATAGGATCTGAAAACAGGAAGAACTGAGTTTCAATTAAGTCTCAGAAACTAGCTCTGTGATCTTGGGCCAGCCACTTTATTTTGATCTGCCTCAGTTTACTTATTTATTAAGTAGACATAATAATAGCCCTTGCTTTGGGGATTGTTATGAGAATAAAGTGAGATGGTAATTATAAGGTGATTGATAAATCTAAAAGTTTTGTTAAATGTTTTCTATTATTCTATGAGATTTGTCACCTGGAAGATGGATTTCTCTTGTTGATCCTGGTCCTTGAAGGAAACAGAGGGAATAAGTTGAAGGTCAGGTTTGGAGGAAATATAGGTTTGAGGTGATAAAAGTTAAAAAAAAAACCAAGTAATTAAAATTTTCCAAACATGTAATTGGCTTCCTGGGAAGGTTAGGAATGTTCCTATACCAGAAGCCTTTAGGCAAAATTAAGACAACAACTTGGCCAATGTGTTGTAGAGTAAAATTCTCATTCAGTGACAATTTAGATTAAATTGCCTGTAAGGTAATTTCAAACACTGATATTTTATGATTCTGTGATCTGCTGTTCAGATTTTAATTTTTAATATGTTTCTTAAAATCTTTTCTTTGGAGGTGGGAATATAATGATTTTTTCCTCATACTAAGTAGATTTATTCCAGAAAAGATAGCTAAAGCAAATTTCAACTAAATTTTTTTTTCTCCCATGAACCCTCTTAAATCCCATGGCTGGCAGAGCAGACAATGAGTTGAATACTTTCCACAAAGAAGGTGCTAAAACATCTTCTCTTGTGTGTTTTGTCTTATGCCAGCAATGTGATTCTCTAGGCCACTGTCTAGAATTTAATTTTTCATTTACAATGTGTATTTCTTCCTAAATCAAGATATTTTCTCTTAAATGATAGCTCTCCTTCTAATCATGACATTTTCTCAAGTCAAAGAATTCATGGCTGCCATGAAACACTTTTGTTTTTCTGTATAAAAACAATAATAATTATTATTATGATAATTATAGATAGCATTTAGTTCTTTGAGCATCATGAAGCACATTACATATTATGTCATTTGATCTTAACATCAGCCCTGTGAGGGATCATCATTAGTCCCATTTTATAGCTGAAGAAATTGAGGTTGAGAGGTTAAAAGTCTTCAAGTCTTCCATAGAGTCACACAGACAGTCAATATTTGAGGCAGCATTTAAACTCAGATTTCTTGACTTGAAGTACAGACTTTTTTTCTTACATAACTTCAGCTGAGTATTCTTTCTGGTGATTTACAATTTCTAACAGCAATGGGGTTCACTATTCCACATTAGCACTTGAAACTGCTGTCTAACACTGAGCAGAACTGAGTGTTAGACATTTAGAGATTCACCTACACATTGGACTCAGGTGGACCTATATTATTATAATTCACCTTGGAAAGTTACACATATATAAGAAAATACAGAACATGCACACATATATGTGTATGTATAGTATGCTTTTGTGTATATAATGGATACATGCCTCTCTGTGTAAGTATATATGCACACACATATATCTATATCTATATCTGTTTATCTATCTAGTATTCAATATATATCATTCTATCATTCTATTTATCTGTCCTAATCTCATTTGCTCCCATGAATATTTTATAATGTAGTTAATATATGGATACCTGAAAAGTATAGAATAGAAATCACAAAAATCAAGTTCATTATGTAGTTCAATGTGATCGGTACAACATTTTGTATAATGAATTTATTCAATATATGTATATATAAAATGTTTACTAAATGTTTATTTAAAATAAGGGCTAACATGCTTAAAATCCATTTAATTTAATTCTAATTATTCAAGTAGATTTTTTTTCTTTTTTCCCTAACATTTTCATCTTATAATTATTATTCATTATTCACTGGATATACCCATTATGGCTTAGCCTCAAGGCCTATTTACAACTGGGATCTTATGAAAACCAAACACATATTCTCACAAGTACACATAAGCATTTCAAAGTAAATAAAGATCATTTAAAAATGCACCCCAAGCCCTAGAATTCTTAAAGGAAGAAAATTGTTCTGGGCAAGCACCCAAGCAAGCAGAATGTGGTCCCTTGTGACATGTGGCAGCCTCATTGCTGGGGAAAGAGGGCGCCCTGCTACTTGTCAGTCGGGGCTGACATCACTTTAGGTTATCTGGCTCTCTCATTGGGATGTTAGTGCTAACTTATTTGCATTTTACAGTCTTTTTTCAACAGAATTATGATATGTTAAATCTAGAAGAGGCTTAGAAGAACATCTGTTCCAGAGTCACATTATTTTATAACTGGAGAAACAAACTCCAAGTGTGGTTGAGACTTACTGAGGGTCAGGCAATTAGTTAGAAACTGATCCAGGACTAGAACCCTTTGCTCCAGACAATCCAGCTCACATTGCATCATACCAAAACCTTTTTAATTTAAATTGAAGAAGAATATAACCTTAACAATATTTAATTTTAGGGGTACTGCTAACCACATTTGTTTTTATAGCAGTTTCCAAAAATTCCTCCTATTAGAATTTGGAAATCTCATTCATCTTTAACTACATCTGATAATCTTCTAAATCAAGGCATACTAAACTATTTCTCAAGGGCCAACAAAAATAAGATGTATTTAGTTTTTTAACTACCATGATCTTATTTATTTATTTATTTATTTTAAACCATAAAAGACAGCATTGTGAGTCTTACAAACGACTGGCCATATTTGGCCCCTAGGCAAAACATTGACATCTTCAAGATCACTATTCTTAAGAATACCACATCCCTGATGTTTCCAGCAATATGCTAAATTAGAGATGAGAAATTATTGCTTTGAGAATTTTTTTCTTTGAGTCTCAGTTATTGGGATGTCTTCGGTGAACCACTTTCATGATGTCCAAAGAACAGGTATGATAACTTCTCAAGTTTCTACAAGATAATCCATATTATACAGACACATTTATCTATGCAATAGTGTAGATGGTTTTGTAAACAGAATTGCCAAAAAGAACACTTGCAAGGGAGAGAGAAACTGGTACCCACTTGCAAAGCTGAGATAAATAGGGATATAACTAGTTTTATAAATCTCAATTTAGATTTTTATTCATGTGGAAAAAATGCTACATTAAAAATAATTTGATTTAGAAAACTTTCATTCAAAAGGCTCTGAATAATGCCTCTGTGTTCTATGTAGGGAAGGCAGAAAGGAAGATATTTGCAATTAAACATTTGATAGGATCTTCCCAAAAAATTACTTTGCAGAATTTAGCCATTGATATGTGTCTATTAAATGTATCAGTTGCAAAATATAATGGGGAATGGTCTCCTTCCACAACCCATAAATCATGTTCCAAAATGAGTATAACAGCAGGGAACAGCTAAGCAGAAAGAAAAGAGTTTTCTGCCCACTACAAACTCCATTATCAGGCTTGTTTGTAAATATACCTTTAAATGTATCTGCTTAATCTGCTTCTCAAGGGAAGTTTGTTCCTTGAGGGATCCTGTACTGTGTGCCACCCAAGATGGCTGCCGTCCGTTTCTTTAAAAAGTTTTTCTTATTAAATTTATTTTTCTTAGGTTCTATAATCCTTGGCTTGCCAGTTGTGAAGAGGGGGTCGTTTAGGAGGATTGGGGTGTACCTGTGGACCAGCTGGTAAGGAGTGGAAAGACCCCTCCTCCCTCTTAGTCCCCCTCTTTACTGGGAGACAAATGGGGATCACCTTGTGAAATGGGGAACCCTGAGGTACATCCTGGGGTTGAGCGGTTAAAGAAATGTTGTCCCCTCCAGGAGAAAAGAGTGACACCCCAATTGGATGTTGGTGCCAGTCCTGGTACACAGAAACTTCCCCTTACTCCCAGCAGGGAGGTCAGGCTTAAAATGGAGAACAGCCGGACTCCCTTCACTATCCCCACCTACAGTATGTCTCCCTCCAACTGAATCACGAAAATCTGATCTAGGAAATCCCTGGTGTTTATTACAGCAACAACAAGGCAAAGGGAAAGGAAATAGAGGGTCAGCAGGAAAGGGGGTGCAAGGTCTCCCTAATCCTAAAAGCCCTTCACTATGCCAGGTACCCACCTAGTCCAGACCCGAAGGTCAGACAAGGTGTTCCCCAAACACAACTTCACTTTCCCCAAGCCCTCTGTTTGTGATCCTAAAGCTATGATTGTTGTAGATCTATTCAGGGGTACTGCTGAACAAAACCCAAGGCAGGTGAGGTTCTAGGAACCGGCTCCCCCAAAGGAAGTCCAGAAAAACCCAAAACTGTTGGCACAGTTGATGATACAAGTGATACTCTGGAAACAAGATGTCTCAGGAGAAAATAGGAATTCTTTATATCTGGGAACCCCAAAGGCCACTTCTGGGGATTTTGAGCCAGCTCACTCCCACCTCCTTCTAAGGCTTCACTCCCCCCAAAAGCCCCTCCTCCAGATTTTTCCTCCCAGAAGTCTCTGCTCACTTCCAACAGTCACTGGGTTCCTCCTCCAACATTCTAACTGCCAAATTCTTCAAAAATGTTAGGACTTGCTTTTCCTTCTTATAAGAGAGAGTCAGATATAAACTTAATACTAAGAATTTTCTGAGGCAGTAGATCATATTCTTTTTTTTTTAATTTATTCATTTATTTTTAATTTTTAACATTCTTTCTTAAATTTTGAGTTTCAGATCCACCTCCTCCCTACCAATCCTTCTCCACTCACTGAAATGGCAAAACATATGATATAAATTATGCATATGAAATAATGCCAAATATATTTCCATATTCACCATGTCTCTCTCTCTTCACTCCTCTCTCCTCCCTCTTCCCCCCCTCCTCTCTGTCTCTCTCTCTCTGTCTGTCTCTCTGTCTCTCTCTGTCTCTCTCTGTCTGTCTGTCTGTCTGTCTCTCTCTCTCTCTCTCTCTCTCTTTCTCTCTCTTTCTATCTCACATACACACACAAAGTGAGAACATTGTATTTCAGTTTGCACTGAGTTCATTGGTTCAGTCTTCAGAGAAAGATCACTATATTGGTTAGAGTAGCCAAATTTACAGTTAATCATTATTGCAGTATCTTTGTTATTGTGCTTTTTATGATTTTATGGTGGCTCTCACTTTATTTTGCATCAGTTTATATACATTTTCCCATGTTTTTTCCCTGACATTGACTCTTGTTATTTCTTACAGCACAATAATACTTCATTATGAGCATATTCCACAACTTATTCAGCCACTTCCCTGTTGATAAGCATCCACTCAGTTTCCTATTTTTTGTCACCACAAAAAATGCTGAGAGCTTGTGTGTATGAGAGAGAGAGAGAGAGAGAGAGAGAGAGAGAGAGAGAGAGAGAGAGAAGGAGGGAGGGAGGGAGGGAGGGAATCTTTTCCTTTTTCAATGTTCTTTTTTGGGTACATATGTAGGAATGGTAATGCTACTGTTCTTTGGGCATAGTTACAGATTATTCTTTGGAATGGTTGGATCAGTTTGTTGTTCCAGCAATAATTCATTAGTGTACCTATTTTTCACATCCTCTCCAGCATTTTCATTTCCAGAAATTGTCATTTCTGAATTTGCCAAGGTGGTACCTTAGCATTGTTTTGATTTCCCATTCTCTAATCAATAGTGATTTAGAGCATTTTTATATGACTATAGATAGCTTTGACTTGTTTTTATTGAAAACTGCCCATTCATATCATTTGACTATCAATTGAGGAATAGTTCATTTATTTTTTAAATTAATTTTATTAATTTCACTATGTATTTGAAAAATGAGGTTTTTATTGGAGAAAAATTTAGTTTTATATATTTCATTATTTTAGGAAAATGACTATACTGATTATCTCTTTCAATTAATTCTATTTTTTTACTTTCTCTGAAATCATGATTGCCACACTATCCCTCATTATTTCAGCTGAAACATTATAGACTCTTTTCTAGACCTTCAGTAAAAATGTGTGTATGCATCTTTCTGTCCCAAGTATGTCTCTTGCATACAACATATCATTTGGTTCTCATTTACAATATATTCTGTGATCTGCTTCCATTCTGTGAGTTAGCTTATTCTATTCACATTCAGTTTTTGATTAGCTGCGCATTTTCCTCCCTCAAATTTTCCTCTGTTTATACTTCTCTTTCTTTTAATTATGCACATCCTCAGAAGTCTGTCTTGCTTCTAACTACTTCCTACTTCAATCTCCCCTCTTATAATCCTCCCTATATTTCATATACCCTTTACTGCCTATTTATTGGATAAGATAGACATCTATTCCCAGATGATTGTGTATATTCTCCTATCTTTGAACTAATTCCAATGGGAGTAACATTCCAGCATTGCCTGACATTGCCCCATTTTTCTTTTCATTACAATAGCTCTTCCTTATGCACCTATTTTATAAGGGAATTTTTGCTCCATTCTATTTCTCTTTTCCCCCATCTCCAAACACATCTTTCTTTCTCATCACTACATTTTTTTTAGATATCTTTCCAACATAGTTAAGTCACACCCATGCTATGTCTATGCAGACTCCTTGTTACTGTCCTAATAATGATAAAGGTCTCAAGTGATAAATGTAGTATCTTCCCATGCAGAAATTTAAATCATTTAATATCATTGAGTCTTTTACAATTACTCCTTAATTTTAACTTTTTTATGCTTCTCTTAAGTCTTCCTTTGAATGTCATATTTTCTGGTTAGCTTTGGTCTTTTCATCAGGAATACTTGAAAGTCCTCTATTTCATTAAATATCAATTTTTTTCCTAAATACTTAGTCTTTTGGGGGGGATTATTCATGATTGCATTCCTAGCTCCTTTGCTGACAGGAATATTATATTCCAAACCTACTTCTTCTTTAATGTGGAAACTTCTAAATTTTGTTAGATCATGACTGGGGTCCCATTTTTTCATTCTTTTGACTTTGTTTAATTTTTTCTTGCAATCTCATGGTAGCTTTCACTTGTGAGAGTCTGGTCATTCTATTATCCTCATAAAGAGGAGGTATTGAGATAGAATAATATCAATCTTCCCTGTTAAAAATATTAGTCTAAGAAAAGTAATTTTTACATTCTTTAATGTTTCTTTTTTAATAATAAATTTTTATTTTTCCAGAAACTTTTCAGATTATTTTTCCAATTTTCACAAATTTTTTAAATATTTGCTTTCTGACATTTTGCCATTCATACTCTCTCTCTTCCTCTCATCTCTCCCTCTCCAATAAGACAAGTAATATGATATAAGTTATATGTATATTATCACGCAGGACATATTTCCATGTTTATCATTTTGTGAAAGAAGTCTCTCATTGTGTACTAGAGAAAAGTTCATAGAAGAAATAAAGTAAAAAACTGTGTTTCAATTTGAATTCAGACTCTGTTCCTTCTATGGCAGTGGATATTCTTTTTTATTGTCATAAGTCTCTTGGTGTTGTCCTGAATTCTAACTTTGCTGTTAATAGTTGTTATTCACAGTCGATTATCAGATATTATTGTTGTTACTCTATACAGTGTTCTCCTTTTTCTGCTCACTTCATTTTGTATTACTCTCTATTTTTTTGTGTTCATCTTATTTGTAATTTCATAAGTCACAATAGTATTCTATTACAATCATATACAACAACTAATTCGTCCATTCTTCAATTTGTGGATACCATTTTAGTTTCCATTTCCATGCTTCCACAAAAGGAGCTGCTATAAATATTTTTTGTACAAGTAGGTTCTTTTTCCCTATCTTTAACTCCTTGGGATACAGACCTAGTACTAGGTATATACTAGTAGTACTATTTCTGTGTCAAAAGATATGCAAAGTTTTATGGTCCTTTCAGTGGGGTTTCATATTGCTATCCATAATGGTTTTATAAGTTCACAGCTCTACCAACAGTGTGTTAGTATCTGAACTTTTCCACAACCTCTGAGGCATTTATTGCTTTCCTTTTTTTCGTGTTAGCCATTCTGATTGGTGTGACATATTATTTTTGTGTTGTTTTATTTCGCATTTCTTCAATAGTAATTTTGGATATTTTTATATGAATATAGTTTTAATTTCTTCATGTGAAGAAATTAATCTGTTCATATTCTTTGACCATTTGTCTACTGGGAAATGCTTTATATTCTTATAGATTTGAGTCAGTTCTTTATATATTTGTGAAATGAAGCTTATGCCAGAGAAATTTGCTATAAAGGTTTTTTTCCCAATTTGTTGTATAATAGATTTCTATTCTTAACCAAGTATGCATAGTAATCCCCCTTTGTGATTTTTCTGATGGTGGCATTACCTAACACCACACTCAGCTTCCCTTATACTCTATTTATTTTTACATGGGTATTCATGTGAGATAATTTATTCTAACTTTCTCTCTTTTTCTTTTGTTCCCAGTATAGTCCTCTTCCTAATCTCTTGATTTTTTTAATATCATTGCATCATATTCAGCTCATTACCTCTTCTCTGTTGATATATTTTCCTATTTATTGCCTTAATAATGATAAAGTTCTTAAGTATTTTAGGTATTCTTAGGTATTTCAGGTATCATAGATATCTTAAACATTTAGTTAACACCTTCTTACTATTAATGTAATCAGTTTAACCCCATTGTTTCCATAGATTACTTAACTATATTAAGTACTTTTAGGTCTTCCTTGTACTATAGAAATCTTAAGTATCCTTGTTACCACTATTTCATGCCAGGATGTGATTAGTTTAATCCTACTAATTACCTAGAGGTTGTTTGTTTGTTTTGTTTATCTTTTGTACTGCTTTTGAATGTTAATTTTTTTAACTAAAAAAAATTTCCCTCCGTGGTTACATGTTTCTTTTTGTCTCCCTCCTCTCTTTCCTTCCTGTTCCAGTAACCCCCAGTAGTGAGAGTGGACTCCAATAAAATCAAAGCCATAGTCTAGATAAAGCTATACACATAGTTCACTTCTCACATGAGGCCTCCAAACCTCCTCCTTTTCACTCCTCCCTGCAGAAACTGAATGTACTTCAAAAAAAAAAAAAAACAAACCACTGATGTATGCATTTCCTGAGAAACTGGGTTAAATGGTTACACATTTGAAATATTGATTTATCAACCTATAGAAAACTGTTTAAATTTGATGATGTAAACTAAGTCTATTGTAAAAGAATGGTAAATTATCTACAGTCATTGTGTATACAAAAAGCTTATCTAATCCCTTAGGCTACATCATTTTCTCTATAAAATACTACCTGTGATCAATAAACTCATCACTTGTTTTTCATCAGCCCTCCTGAATCCATCTTCTTTCTTACCTTTCAGGAGCCCCAGCCAGGTGGTGGTCCTGGTGATCCTGACTTATTGGGCTTGACATCCTTTTCACATTTGTGTTTGAGGTTTCACGTATTTTTATTTTTATATTGCTGTCTTCTGATACACTGTGGCACAATCAAATGTAAAAGACTTTTCTCCGATGCAATGATCCAGCACAATCCAGAGAAACATATGGGAAATAATGCTATCCACATCCAGAGAAAGAACTATGGGAGTATAAATGCACAAGAAAAACATCTGTTGATCATGTAGTTCAATGGGAATATGATTGGGGTTTTGGTATTAAAAGATCACTTGCAAATATGAATGATATGGAAATAGAATTTAAACAATGATATATATATAATCCAGTGGACTTGCTTGTAAGCTCCAAAGGGGGGACGAGGGGTGGGGAATATCATGAATCATGTAACCATAGAAAAATATTCTAAATAAATAAACAAACAAATAAATATGTGTGTGTGTGTGTGTGTGTGTGTGTGTGTGTGTGTGTGTGTGTGTGTGTGTGTGTATATTGCTGTCTTCTTAGGTTGTAATTTTTTTTCATCTCTCTTGATGAAATATCTTTCTGGAATCTGGCTTTTTCTCCATCTTTTGCTCATTTAAGGGCTATTTCCCCTCCTTGATTTTGTCTATATCCTGAAGCTTAGATTGATTCCTGAAATGGAGGGAGGACTTTCCCATGTTTGTACTGTGCCTGGCATTAGCTTAACTGTCTCAGTATCAGATTCAGCACTCTGCAAAGGTAGCCTGGTTGACCAGCTTTGTGGAGGTTTGTACTTGTTCAGTTAGGTTGGTTCATGTTGGGCTTTGTCTAATCCTGTTGAGGATAGACTTTGCTGGGCTGTTTTCCTTCCACAGCTGCATGTTTTGTATTACATTGGTTTCAGCTTTTACCGTGCTGAGACTGAAATAAACTGACTGTTTCTCCTGCTGCTTAGACCCTCCTGAGTTTGAGTTCTACTGAGGCTTTTACTGTGTTCTCTCTTTGTATCCCAGTGAGCTGAGTCCTTTTGGTTCTCTCTCCAGTTGTTCTCAGCTAGAACATTGCTTCACCCCTTCTTCTGTTGGTTATGTCACTCCAGTATTCATTTTGAGGCATTTTTGTTCTTCTGTGGTCATTTGAGGGATGATTGGCAGCCATTAAGTGTTTCTTACTTCACTATCTTGGCCTGATCTCCTGAATGAATCTAAATGAAGAAGTGGGGTTCAAGCTTTAAATCCAAGGCTTGATTCCTTTCTCACAAACAGTAATTCCACAATGAACATACAGTGAATAACAACTATATCCATTAAAAAAAATTAAATAGGAAAATAGAATCAGACAATGTATTCATATGAGAATATATGCTAGACAATAAAGACTCCATGAGTTTTCCCTTTAGCAACAAGATAAAAGTTTGATTTAAAGAGTCTCTAGTTTTATGCAATGGAGAATTTCCTCAAATTTCTAGTGTAATAATCTGGCAAAAGGGCATGATTGAGATTCAAAATTTTAGCTTCTTGAAGAGAGTTTGGAATATTGTATCTTCTTTCTCAAACCTGGAAGCCAAAAGATCCAGGTTTCCTTTTCTTTTCCCTGTCCCAGGAATTGATCTTCACCCAGAGGAAGTGTCTGCCATTCAGTTGGCTCTTTGAACCAAGGTTTAGAATCTTCCCAAGGCCAAAATTTTTGTATTCTTCTGAAAAGATCCCCTAGGGCAAGTTCAATATCTATAACTTAACATTATTAATATTAGTGCTTTCAAAAAGTCAATTTTCCTGGAGTCCAAGATGGCTGAAACAGAAATAAAATAAATGAAAATCGACATATATTCAGTAGACATGGCACAATATACATACAGCATTACTTGGAAAGTTAATACATTGACATGTCTATCTAATGAGGACAGATTTCAAAACTACACAGATATCACACTCAGATATCGAAATTACACACGCAGCACACATCAATCACAAGTAACATACATGGCTAACAGAGCAAAGTTAGGTATAACAAATCATCAATAGGCTTATATATAACATACAACTTGAATATAAATAGTATATGTAAAACGATTAACAGATATTGTTGTAGTATGAACATAAAAATCATAGTCAACTGAACAAGAGTATAACACAAAGCATTGTCAAATGAACATAGTAGTAAAATAAGGAAAAATCATTCTCAAACATGCTGTGATTCAAATGTAAAGCAGTAAACATGTATATATATATAAGCCACTTTTCTCATTATCATAATCTAGTTTTATCATTTACATAAATATATAACTATACTTTTAGGTTTAATTGTAACATTATAACTTAGCCTAGTGACTGGTATAAGAAATCTAGGTCACTCTCTCACCTCCTATACCTGAACTAAAAATTAATATGGGCTGGCTATCAAGATCAATATATAATTGTTTGTTTACACTTGGCAGCTATGTCAGGATGGCTAGCAGTACTTTCCTGTTTTGTGGGAAAAGAAAGGAGTTGGTCCTAGGTTCAATTCTCATGCCCTATACACAGTTTTCTTCACTAGATATAAAACTGTTAATGTAGTTATATGAATCAGTCAGAAAGGCTTTGTTCATCTAGTTGTAAGTTTTAAATTTAATATTCAATGCCTCCAAAATATGATATTTATAAGGATTTTATTTAAAGCGCAGGGAAAGATTCTCAACTCAACCTTACCATGCTGCCTCTCTTCAAAAAAGCCCTGTCACCACGCCCACAACAACCATATCAAAAACAGCCCTCGAAACCCACAACCAATAGGAAAAGGCTTAAGGAATTATGGGTATGATGAAAGGGAGTTTGGGTAATGTAGTTTTAACCCACAACCAATAGGAAACGGCTTAAGGAATTAAGGGTATGGTGAAAGGGAGTTTGGGTAATGTAGTTTTTAAAAGGGGTACAAGGTCTTTTCA
Organism: Gracilinanus agilis; assembly: GCF_016433145.1. Taxonomy (NCBI): domain Eukaryota; kingdom Metazoa; phylum Chordata; class Mammalia; order Didelphimorphia; family Didelphidae; genus Gracilinanus; species Gracilinanus agilis. The sequence goes on along the minus strand of NC_058132.1, from coordinate 315,548,286 downwards.
ACTTTACATTCCCCCTGTGATCCTTTGGGAGACAAGTCTCTCCAATGGATCATGAAAACATAATCAAATGAAAGTTTACAATAATTCAGAGATAAAAGAGAAATAAAAGGGAGAAAGAGCAAAACCAATGTTCAGTGCATTGACAATAAGCCATTTTAGGGGGCAGTCCCCTTTTCTGGCATAAAGTGTCCATTCAAAATAAATACATTCAACCCCCAAAGTTCAAATTCGCCATGTCTCGAAATTCACTCTGGATCTTTTGGTACAGTGTGTGGTCTCTGCATGCATCTTCATGGTGTCTTCTGGATTCTGGGAGGTAGTCTTCTGTTCTAAATTAGGGTCAAATTCAAGTGTTTGTGTGTGTGTGCATGTGCATATTTACAAATATAAACATAGATACACGCTTGCCTTTTATTACACAGTACAGACCCAATGAGTGCTTGCTCATATAGCAGAGGCTGTCCTGGCTGGGGGACATACTACTAAGTGGAAAATGGCTTGCATTCTGAGCCGTTTCCTTTGAATTATGGAACTATTTGTAGGCATGAAGACATTGTCCTCATTTGTTATTCACAAATATATGGGTATGAATACATAGGTGGGTGTGTATATTCCCCTTCTCCTATAAGGTATGTCTTGGGCCTTTTGTCAGTCTGGTGAAGCCTGTAGACTTTCTTGAAATAATGGGATTAAATGGATAAAACAAAATATGTGAGTTACAAGTGAAATAATATAATGAATATTTACATAAAAAATATTGAAAAACTGAAAAAGTCCACAGACTTCTACATCTCCTCCATAAAAATGAAAATTGGGTAAAATACACTAGATTATAAGTTTCTATTAACACTTTGTCCAAACCTAGTGAATGCTCACTGAGACAAAGAGATCTGTCCTGTCTCCTGAGACAGTATCAAGTAGAAAAAAGACTTGCGTTCAGGGTTATTTCTTTTTAAGTCTTATAATAATAAACAGAGTCAGTACCCAAATGTTATGATAGAAGGGGAGAGAGAGAGTCTATGAGGTGAGACTCTTTTCTTGGTCTCCCCTCCTGCCAAATATACACTGATGAGACGTCGAGGGGGTATTACCTCGAAAATGGGTGACCTGGATGGTTGTGCCACCCCACAGGAGTTGGGGGCAAGGCTTCCTTTTAAGATGAGGTATGGGGGACCCCAATAAGATTCTGAATGAGTGCAGGGTTCATGCAAGCCTCCCCCAAGGTCAGTCAACTTCACAGCGGGTGGTCTGGCTTCAAAATGAAGAAAGCCAGACCAAGCTGTGATTCCCCTGCCCCTCTTCTCTCAGGCACTCTGGAATGCTATCTGACTAATGAATGGCTTTTATTAATATCAATATAGTGATTGGGGAAAGAGGTGAAGGGCAGAGGAATTTTGGGGTACCCTCTTCTCTATTTCTATGGGGTCTGTTACTTGGGTGGGAACCTTTGGGGTTCCCACTCCTAAGCGTCTCCCCCCCACCACTTCTTCTATTTCTGTTTCTATCCTTTTCTGTAATTATAAGTAGGACCAGAAAGGGTCTCTCAGCAAGGCTGGGTAATGGGAGAAGGAGCCTAAGAGATGGTTCCCAAAATGGAGTCCCAAAACTTATCTAACTCATTGGTTGAAGTCTTTCTGAGTAAGAAGCAATGGGATGCCTTTGACCAGGGAATCAGGGTTTCAGTGTCCAAAGAAAAATCCTCAGGAAGGCCTCAGGACTGGATTCGAGCTGAGATGTTCTCCTCCTCCCTCTCTCAGTCCTCTGCTGGAAGTTCCTCCCCTCTCCTCCTTCCTCCTCCAGAGCCTCCCAGAATCCTCTCTGGTCCCAACTGTCAGTAACTGTCACCAATGGCCTTCTTCTAGCCCTTTTTGTCTCATCCCCCATCCTTACAGTATCCCGTTTTTTTATTTCCTATTCTTATCTTATGTTCCCCCTCCCTCCAGAATGATAAATCCTTATCTTGTCTTATCACTATACTAATTATCAATCTATTCCTATTCTAAGACTGGTTTTGGAAAGGTTGGTAGGGGATGAGGGTTGCAATTTACATAACAATTTTTACAGGGTACAAAACAATTAACAAGAAAAAATTTCCATTTAACACAATGTCTAAGTTTACAGTATCACAATTTTCTTATACTTAAATTCTCCTAAGTTATTATTTAACCCATCTATGATTTTAACAGAATTTTAACTTGTTTCTAATTTTAATATGTCTATCAAGTAATGCAATACAACTATCTTATTATTCCTAGCTAAACTACCTATGTTTTAAATGCAATGTTAGTTTTTATATTGAGAATCTGTTTTAGTATGTTAGTATTCTTAATTATCTATCCAACAACACATATATTTTATTCTTATATTTTCCCTGCACTAGCTCGCTAATTTTTTTTTTAAACTTCTCTAGCCCTTTCTGCACTTTCCCTATATCTAATGTTCTAATTATCTGGTAAATTGTTAGTATGCTACAGTATCTACATGGTTAGGGTCTATTATTCACAATTCTACTCTACTTTTCAAACCTATATTACAGGTATATATAAAATTTACATTATTTACACTATTATACATTTTGTACAAACATTAGTTCTGCATATCGATGTTAACCAGACAAGAAAATTGCTTGCTTTTCTTATGTGATTAAAATCTTATGGAACTTGCAAGTATTTACATTATAGACATATATATGTATATATACATATATATATATATAAATGTATACATTTTATATTTACACAATCTTCAGACACTCGCTTATTTACACGAGGTCTTAACTAGATATTAGTTTTATGTGGTGTTTTGTGTTCTCTTTATGTACTGCGCATGCAAAATACTCATTCTTATTTCAAAGTTGTCAATTTTCTTCATGTTGCCTGTAGATTTCTCTTCTATCTTGATACTATGTACTGTGGTTGCATTATCCCTAAAGTGTGAGGTTAATTTGTGTTTTTGTGCTATCACCACACTGGTCTTATATAAATCGTTTCCTTCTGTCCTCTTCTTTGTGCAATTGTCCATTTTTGCAAAGTTCAAAAGTTTTTTCATAATGTCTTTTCAAGTACTCTTTTCTTGCATCTTTCTTCTTGGTGATTTTCTCGATTTTCTTTTCTTCTCTTCATTCTTTTCCTCTTCTCTGTTTCTCCATCACATGTTGTCTGCTGTCATACATGTTGTTGGATGGGCTATCTGGTCCAGATACAGGAACAGTGTGGATTGTGATGCTTTGTCAGTAATGGCAATCATTTGTTTGTATGTGCACATGTTATATGCACTTTCAGATGTTTTTCAATAATTTTGTGTTTTGCAATGATTTTGCTAGGTTTTGTGGATCAATATCCACTTACATATGCTTTCCTTTTGGAGGCGTAATGGTCTATATTAGTGGAACAAGAAATTCAATATTGCTTTGATTCCATTTATATACTGTTTTCATTGCTACAATCTTTTCCTCATTATGTTTGTAATCCTGTATTTAGGCTTTTCTTTAGGTGTTCTGTACTTTTGAGGGATTAGTCATCCAGTACATGTATGAAACATAGCCACTCACATCTTTCCTTAATGCCTATGTCTGGTACCGTGATTACTGGCACATTTGCTTCTCGATATAGGCTTTTCATTTCCTCTTCATCATCAGAATTCATGTCATCAGAGTCTCTGTAAACAGAGTATGTTTGTGATGGCTTCATATTAATTACATCTAATGCTAAAATTGCTTCTATGTCCATATTTGCTAAGTAATTTTCTGGTAACACGGTAGTCATGTGTGGTTCATTGCGTTCTGTTTCTCGGTTGCCTTGGCTCATGGGTTCAGCGGTTTCTGTTTTTTGATTCACTTGAATCTTTGGAGCCTCTATCTCTGAATATCCCATGTCCCTTTCCTGTTGTAAAGTGACCACTGTTTGTTCTGGTTTTGGACCCTCAGATTGCAATTCATTTTGATCTTGCAATGCATTTGCTTCCCCTTCATTGTTGTTTCTGTATGGCATTAACATGCTGTTATCTTGATTGTTACCTTGGCTTGTCTGTATTATTTTATGGATTGATTCATTGTTCTGTGTGAACCCTGCCCTCATTCGGAATTGGACTGGGGTATCACGTACCTCATCTTTTAGGGAAGCCTTGCCCCCAACTTCTGTGGGGTGGCACAACCATCCAGGTCACCCAGTTTTGGGGTGACACCTCCTCGAAGTCTCCCAGTGTATATTTGGCCCCAGGGGAGAGCTGGAAGAGAGACCCACAAATAGACTCTTTCTCTCTCTCCCCTCTATCAAACATTGGTAACTGGCTCTCTTTATTATTAAATTATTCATAGCAAGGGCCTTTACATCAGGCTACAAAGGCTGTAATATGATCTAAATCTTTCAGCTATGTATTATCCCAGATACAGTTGAGGCAGTCCTATCTGAAGTTTAATTGAGAAGTGTGGTCAGCAGTGTAATTTAGTGAAAGTTCAACATATTTGGAAAGAACATATATGGGTTTGAAAGTAACCCTACCTACCAAGTTATTTCATTATTCTCTACCTCAGTTTCCTCATTTGAGGACTTGTGAGGTAAGATAATTTTTAAGGATCCTTCAAACTTTAAATCTTCTGATTACAGCCAGAGCACATAGGTTGAAAATCAGGAACGGAAATGAAGGAAGTCAGAATGTGACAAGATATTATTTTAGAGCAATGTGACATGGCATAGTAGATAGGACTAGATTTGGAGTCAGAAAGGTCTCTGTTCCACTTCTGCAAATCTCCATATTAGCTTTGAGACTCTAAGTAAGTCACTTGACCTCTTGGTGTTATAAATAATTCTCAAAGAATTTTAGTTTCAGGCAACATGCTGATTTGTACCAGTAAAGGGAGTTAGTTTGTCCACAAGGACTTCTCTGGAAGGATCCCAAATGTATAATGATATTTAAAAGAGGACAAGAGAGGGAGTATTTCCTTGGCTGGTTTACTTCAAAGATCTGGCCAGGGACCTAAGTTCAGGAACCCTAAAAGAAGTTCTTACACAGGCTCCCTTTTACTAATCTATTCCAGGATTTCAAAAAGTCAACCTATAATCAAAACTTTCATTTTCTTCCTCATAGTTCTTTGTATCAGAATGCTAATAGAATTTTCTTAATCCTCTGCATGGTTCCTTTCCTTTTACTGTTTGTATTCTCAGTGGCAGCTTTCTTGGGTTGTTCACAAAACATTCTTACATTCGTGATCTCATTCAAAACTCAGGAAAACCCTTTGGTATAAGTACTAGAGGTATTATCAACCTCATCTTGGTGATAAGAAAATTGGGGTTCAGAGATCCTGTTAACTTTCATATGATCTCATATCTACGAAGTATCTGAAAACTCAAATTCTGTCCCAGATCTAGAACTATATTGCTTTACTACATTTTTCTCCCTAGCACAACTTTGCCTCACATCATTGGGGGGAAAATCAAGAAGTAGGATATTATTGAGCTGAAAATGATTATAGAAAATAAACATATTGAGGCATAGCTACAAAACACACCAAGGACTCTGTAGCTCATGCAAATTGAATGATAGAACATAGGGGATTCTGATGATTTGTGTCTTCATAAACAATTTGGAAGATGCTTGGGAACAAGACTGGGAATGGAAAGATTATTTTGTTCAGTAAGCAAGAGGCCTCCTGTATGGTGAGGTTAGATTTCTCTGGCAAGTCAATGAGACTGATTCTATTGAGGGGTATGGACATATTTTATCTTTCATGCTGGAAAATTACTTAGAAAAAGGATTATCAAGCTTAGGTGGTTAATAATATTTCATTGGGTAGAAATCTGATTTTGCATTCAGAAGAATCAATTCAAATCATAATTCTACTAATTGATACTTTTTTCCCAAACATGTATTAATATTCATTTTTAACATGGTTACATGATTCATGCTCCTACTTTCCCCTTCTCTCCCCCGCACTCCCCCCACCCATGGCCGATGCACATTTCCACTAGTTTTGTCATGTGTCCTTGATCAAGACCAATTCCCAAATTGTTGGTAGTTGCATTGGTGTGGTAGTTTCGAGTCCACACCCTCAATCATGTCCACCCCAACCCATGCGTTCAAGCAGTTAGTTGTTTTTCTTATATGTTTTCTCTCCTGCAGTCCTTCCTCTGAATGTGGGTAGCATCTTTACCATAAATCCCTCCAAATTGTCCTGAGTCATTGTATTGCTGCTGGTACAGAAGTCCATTACATTCAATTTTACCATAGTATATCAGTCTCTGTGTACAATGTTCTTCTGGCTCTGGTCCTTTCTCTCTGCATCTGTTCCCGGAGGTCTCTCCAGTTCGCCTGGAACTCCTCAAGTTTATTATTCCTTTTAGCGCAATAGTATTCCATCACCCGCATATACCACAGTTTGTTCAGCCATTCCCCAATTGAAGGACATACCCTCCTTTTCCAATTTGTTGCCACCACAAAAAGCACAGCTATAAATATTTTCGTACAAGTCTGTTTATCTATGATCTCCTTGGGGTACAAACCCAGCAATGGTATGGCTGGATCAAAGCCATATTTATAGCCCTTTGAGCATGATTCCAAATTGCCAGCCAGAATGGTTAGATCAGTTCACAGCTCCACCAGCAATGCATTAATGTCCCAATTTTGCCACATCCCCTCCAACATTCATTACTCTCCCCTTCTTTCATTTTAGCCACTCTGCTAGGTGTGAGGTGATACCTCAGAGTTGTTTTGATTTGCATTTCTCTAATTATTAGAGAGTTGGAACACTTTCTCATGTGTTTATTGATACTTTTGATTTCTTTACCTGAAAATTGCCTATTCATGTCTCTTGCCCATTTATCAATTGAGGAATGGCTTGATTTTTTATACAATTGCTTT